>NC_141617.1:27944012-27981512 GCF_047967505.1 Dipteris shenzhenensis | reverse complement strand
ATACCAGTGTACAGGCAACTGGAACTTACACAAGTGCCCCCAGCTCCAAGGCTAAATCCTGTACCCGTTCGGACACAAGTCCCACAACTACTCAGGAATCCAAATCCACGACCATACCCAAGAGCACCAAATCTAGCTCCTCAGGCAGTTCCAATACATCAATTACAAGCTGAGGAAGTAGACTCACCATTTGAGTATGAAGCATAGTACCCAGTATACTATGTAGAGGGTGCAAAGGGTCTAATACCAGTTTATGCAAATCAAGTATGTCCCAACACATATTGCACACCAATCAAGTGCTACAGTTGTGGAGAAAATCATCGGATCGCAGAGTGCCCTCATCGTGGTAGCCCAGCTACTTTCCAACCACTCTGCAGAGATTGTGGCATAGGACATGCCTGTATGGATTGTCCCATGAAAAATAGGGTCCCAGAACAAACAGAAATTAAGCCTGACATCCCCATCAGCATCATTGGGGTGGACCATCTAAAAGTCTAGGTTCGGCAAGTGTAAAATCACAACCTGTAAATGTAATTACACGCTAACAGAAAGAGGCCACCAAGGACCCTAACATTCCAATCCAACCAAGGCGACTTCTGAAAAAGAAATCACAAGTGCCTCCACCTCCGCCAAGCAATGAGCAGCTGAGCTCATCCACATCAACTCCCGAGCCTCAAATAAAAGAAGCTCCATACCCGAATGCAGCGATGGAGAAGGCTCGTTTTCAGGCACTTCAACAATGGGTACAAAATTGAACAAGCTCAATTTGAGGCTGAGAAACAAGCTCAAGACCCAATCCATGACTTGGCCCCACAAAGTATTGATACTGTACTCGAGCCTTTGTTCCAACAATAGACTCCACAATATAATGTACTGCGACGTCAACTTGAAGGAGCCGCACTCTCTAGCATCCTGAGTTGCCCTGTGTCAATTCCCATCGGAATCCTCCTACGGCATTGTCCCAATCTCTAGGAGAGTTTCAAAGGATGGATTGAACTCGCAAATCCCCCTCCACCTATGAACAACATTGAAGATATCCCTGTGCAGATGGGTGAGAGAGATGACATATGCAACATTACTATGCCTTTGATCCACAAGGCATATAATGAAGTCCAAGCCATAGTGCATGGTGGAGAAGGTGTAAATGCCCTATCAAAGGAGCTCTACGAAGAATGGTGTCTCCCACCGATGCAAAAGGCTAATTTCAACATACGCCTTGCTGATGATTCACGGGCTAAACCCTTGGGGATAGTGAATGGCGTGTCCACAAAGATCGCAGGAGTCCACTTTTCCCTTCAATTCACAATCTTGGATCTGCCCAAAAAATCCTATCAAATCTTACTAGGATGTCCTTGGTTACGGGAAGCATCAGTCCTCCATGACTGGGGAATTCATAGACTGACAATCCAGAATCATGACACCGCAGTCAGGGTCAATGTGGGGATAGGAGCTATTGAACCAATTGTGCCTAGAGCGTTGGATGACACATCTTCAACAATAATCTCAAGCAAATTAGCTCCCTTGCAACAACATGCCATAGCGGGTGACTCACAAAGCAATGTCAATAACTGGATACAAACATTGGCAACCATCGACAACTGCCATTCATTAGACCCCATCTTCTCACAGATCGATGCTAAGGCGCTACAGGTAGATCCTGCACTCCAACATGAAGAACCAATCCATCTAGAGATGCCATTGTTTATGGCTGACCTCGAGTGGGATAATGAACTTGAAGAAGGCACCCATACCAATGATGACTCAGATTTTCCTTCGGACCTTGAAACAGAGGCTGCAAATGCTGAAATTGAAGGTCAAATCTTTCATAATGATTTAGCCATTCAGCATGCCCTAATGGCAGTCGAGCTTCCAAAAGTTGAACCTCCAAAGTTGAATAATAGCAGCAGATCTCGTAAGAAAGATGAAGGAGGAAATCACAAAAAAGCCAAGGCCGAGCACTTCAATGAATTCGAATGAGTCCAAACAAGGATCGTCGAATTGTACCTTGCAAAGAAAGCTCCGTCAAAATCAAAACCACCGCCTCTTGGCTGGTCACCTGAGGGACTGGAAGGAGTATGTGCAGCAAATGAATCCCTACTTGGAAACACCTTACCAGTGGAAAAGTTACCCCACAGTTCCCGACGTAAGAAGTTTCGGAAGTATAAGCCACATGTGCGTATGAAGATCGATCAAGAGAATTCACCCAAAAAAAAGAAAAAAAGAAAAGAAAACAAAAGAAAAGAACAGAATAGAAAAAAAAAAAAAGAGGGTCTCCAAGAGCCAAACAAATTATAATACTATGCCACCCCATACACATGGCACATGTCAGGCTAGTTCAACACCATCAAAGGCTGATCTTCAAGAAGTGCTGTAGTACTTCAAGAATTACACAAGTGGCATTGTCCCCATAGCAATGCCAAGACCACGAAAAGAATCTGAAGTTCAAGCTGTGCCGCTAGAAACATTGGATGGAGTCCAATTCAACACAACAATGAATGGGAGCCGACTAAAGCGCTACTACTTCAACACGCAAGCCAACCCCAACAAAAAAAAATATTTGGGAAACCAAGTCTTCCTTAGTTAGGATTAGATTGTATCACGAGCACTCACTAGCATATGCACGTTTTTGCACATATAGTTTGCACTAGATTGTTACACGCACCCTCACTGGCATATGCGCATTTTTGCACATTTATGAAGACCTAATCAATTTCGTATTAGGGATGATTGAGTCTTAGTTTCCCTATTAAATCCCACAAATAAGCATATACTTAGACACATCACGTACACTCACATGATTTTGCATAGGCACATAATATATTGCATCAATAATAGTATCACACCCTTTCATTCCATACTCTCGAAGCATGCAATGAATTCACAAGCAGGACAAGAAGCTATGCCAAAACTCAAGATGAATTAGCAAAAGAGTCTGCAGCCTCCACAACGAGACCCCTGCCAAACATCACAGCCATCTCCTATATGCAAAAATATTAGACTTGCATACAAATTATTTACAAACCCAATGATACGGGTGCAATCGCATCCAACATGTATGTAAGATATCATGAAATGCCAACCTCAACAACGAGACCCCTGCCAAACCTCTTCCCAAGAAGATTCGATGGCAGAGTCCAAAACCTTAGCAACGAGATCCCCTCCGAAATTCACAGCCATCTACCCCTCCTTAAGAGGAGATAAGCTTCTTAACTACAAACCACAAATTGTATGGTGCAAAAGAATTACAGCAGGAATGACTGGATTACGCACATGGCATCCCAACTCTGAATCAAAATAAGCCATAACCCGAGGATGGGTAATAAAATGGATCCAGGAGTATGTTGACTTTGTGTCAACATGGACTTATGTAGAAAGAGAATGTGTTACAACTTCTTGTAAAAACACGTGGGATAGAATAGATGCATCTTGGAAGAGGAGTGAGAGCACAAGATGTAACCAAAAATGTTATTCACTATTGATTGTGAGAGAGGTGACTCTCTCTTATAGAAATGGGGAGAAGGTGGCCTAGATCAAAGGCACCTTCTCTACATCAGTGGCTATCAGCCCCTACATCAGTGGGACTAGCCTAAATCAAAGGAACCTCCCATGTGGGGGCCCTTGGCTTACATCATCACTTAGGTCACACACTAGACACATCATAGCACTAGATGTGCCTCTACAACACACACACACATACATGTGACTCCCCTAGATGCACACATGCACCATAGTGCAAGCCCTTGATCACACTTATCCCAACATACCCCCCCTCAAGGGTTTGCCTCTTGCAATGTCAAGGATACATCTGGTCTCATAGTTTCTCATGCCATCTCATGGTGGTCAAGGAGAAATCTATGGTTAGGATCTCATGCTAGCAAGGGTTCCCAAGGGTATGAGGTTCACAAAAATGGGATAGACAAAACACATATCACATGGCCTACATCATATGGTGACCAAAGGTGATTTACAAAAGACAAAACATATGACATACTTTTTGGAGTACTACTCCAGGCAGAGAACCTCAAAATTTGACCAAGTGATGATAAACAAAAATTCAAAAGACAAAGTGCTCAAAAAGCATAGTCTTTATCTTCTACCACCAAGTTTGATTCTTCATTTGCTGATGGAGTTCTTCCTTCAACCAAATTTGCTTTGTTGTTGAAGTAGCCCTTCTTCATAAGAAATGCTTCATTCTCTTTGGAGTTGTTGTTCTTCATGGAATAACACATTCCCTTTTCCAATTGTAGCCAAAGGGACTTAATAAGCAAGATATATTTGAAGCATTTCCCTTGTGCACCAAATACTATGTGAAGATGATCCCAAACTTCATGTGAAGTTTCAAAGCCATCAATGTGGTGAATGTATGAGTCACTTAATCCCAAAGCAATGATAGCAAGAGCTTTCTTGTCTTTGATCAACCAATTAGCTTCTTCTTTTCTAGGCTTCTTTTCCTTTCCATTCACAACATTCCATATCCCCTTTTTCATAAGCACAAACTTAGCTTTTGTTTGCCACGTATGGAAACTAGTTCCACCAAACTTCTCTACTTGCTCGGGCTTAGTCATGTTTACAATTCAAGTACTCATCAATCATGATCAAAGAGAATCACATAGTCATCATTCTAAATGCAAAGTATAAGGACACTCATAAGCTCCATGACTGAATTCTACTACTCAAGTACAAGCAAAACAATGAAAATTTGCAGTAAATAATAGAAGCCCCAAACTTATGGTGATTGCTCAACACCTTTTGACCAAAATATGAAGAATTCTGCCAGCACAGACTAAGGTAGATTGGAGGCCACAATTCGCATAGCTTGTAGCTCTACTCAAGGGGATTTTTATGCAGAAATAAAGGCCTTATACCAGAGAAGGTCCTCAATGAAGGAAGCATGCAATGTTGTGCCAGGTCGCCATAGCCAAGCTTAGCAAGTTTGACTGGTTTTTTGTTTGTTTCTCCTCCAATACTTCCAATGGGCTCAAAGTTCACCAGCAGCTTTCTTGTAGCATCGCCCAACTCGTACTCAGAGGAATTTGGAAATGAGTGACCATAGAGGTGGAATTATGTGATACATCAGCGGACTATTTTCTTGTTGGCACAGGCGATGGATGCACAATTTTGTGACAAGCTTCGAGCTGAAGGTGCGCCCTACAGAGATTGTTCTACAACACAAAGGGCTTAGAGAATGGTGAAATGACGAGGGAGAACAAGATCTCACAAATTTGGGGAAGAAATGGTGAAGATGGTAGAAGCTTGAAAAAGTCTAAGAATTCCTACTAGGGAGCATCTAATGCTAGGCTAAGCTAGATCTACGACCTAAAGCTCTGATACCAAATGTAGAAACATGTGGGATAGAATAGATGCATCTTGGAAGAGGAGTGAGAGCACAAGATGTAACCAAAAATGTTATTCACTATTGATTGTGAGAGAGGTGACTCTCTCTTATAGAAATGGGGAGAAGGTGGCCTAGATCAAAGGCACCTTCCCTACATTAGCGGCAATCAGCCCCTACATCAGTGGGACTGGCCTAAATCAAAGGAAACTCCCATGTGGGGGCCTTGGGCTTACATTATCACTTAGGTCACACACTAGACACATCATAGCACTAGATGTGCCTCTACAACACACACACACACACACACATGTGACTCCCCTAGATGCACACATGCACCATAGAGCAAGCCCTTGATCACACTTATCCCAACACTTCTACATACGACTTCTACATGTAGAAAGAGAATGTGTTACAACTTCTACATATGACTTCTACATGTAGAAAGAGAATGTGTTACAACTTCTACATACGACTTCTACATGTAGAGAGAGAATGTGTTACCATTCCTACATGCAGAGAGAGAAGCTCTCCAACTTGTATAAATACCCCATAATGGAATGAAGCCCACACTCTTTGGCGTTTTGTGTTGAGTCTACTTTTGTATTTCAAGCATTTGTCTCAAGTTTCCATGCTTCCTTGCACTCCATGTCCAAAAACATGTCCTAACCTTGCAACAACTCCTCCCCTCTCCTCCAACCTTGCAACCCATCCTCTCCCTTTCCTCCTCCCTCCTCCTCCTCCTTCCTCCTCCTCCTCCCTCCTCCTCCTCCTCCCCCCTCCTCCTCCTCCCTCCTCTCTTCTTTTTCCCCCATGCTCTTACACCTTCTTCCTCTCCCACTCCTATGCTCCCCCTAAACCCTTTCTTTCTCAACCCTTAAACTCCATGATCTACGAGGGAGACGAGTTCTCCACCATGTACTCTACCCTGAACCTTGGATCCTCCTTCTAACCCTGGACTCCTTCTGAACCTTAGAATGTCCTTCTAACCCTAGAACCTCTTCTAAACTCTAGAACCTCTCTCTAAACCCTCGAACCTCCTTCTAACCCTGGAACCTCTTCTAAACTCTAGAACCTCTCTCTAAACCCTAGAACCTCCTTCTAAACCTTGGAACCTCCTTCTAACCCTGGAACCACCTTCTAACCCTTAAACTCCTCCTAAACCCTACAACCCCCAATGAAGGCGAAAGCCTTCATTACCTCAATCATGATGATACACGTTCCTTTTACACATGCATGCACTTTGTTTGCTTACCACACTTAAGCCTACGTCTCGCACCGGAACATGACTCGAGGTCCTAAGCTACATGTATACTACAAATGACAACCCCAATATATTTGTAGGTGACAAAAAGCCTCGGAACCCTACATACTGAGAACACCCTGCTCTTCCTACGAAAGCAGTAGGAAAGAGCCAACACCATACAAGGTTTTCTTCAACCTGCAAACAAACTCAGGAGTAATAGCATGAACATAACCTGGTGGCTGCTCCATATAGACCTCTTCTTGCAAATCACCATGCAAGAAGGCATTCTTTACATCCATTTGATGTAAAGACCATGCCTTTGATGCAACCATAGCAATGATTGCTCTTACAGTTGCCATCCTTGCAACTGGAGTGAATGTTTCTTCATAATCAATGCCTTATGTCTATGCATACCCCTTGACAACTAATCTTGCCTTGTATTTGTTTACAAAACCATCTGCATTGTGCTTCGCCTTATAAACTCACTTGCAGCCAATTGCATTCTTGTCTTTAGGCAAAGGCACCAATTCCCATGTAGCATTTACTTCCAAGGCATCCATTTCTTCATCCATGGCTTTCTCCCATTTTTCCTTTCTCATGGCTTGCTCAAAAGAAGTGGGTTCTAGTTCTTGTATCACTTTGACCATATAGGCATAGTGAATGGCTGTAAATCCATCATATTTCAGCCTATCCACAGGATACTTAACTCTGGTAGACCTGTGCAAGATAGGCTCACTACCAGGTGCTCTCAAAACATCCCTTGTCTTCCTTACTCCAGGTGTAACAACAGAAGGAATACCCAACTTATCATCAAGGCTCTGTTCTGAGCCACTGGATTCACCATCCACATAAGAGTGACCTGCATTCACATCAACCATGGGCTGATCTACTTTCTCTTTTCCTTTTCGTGATACTTGCATAGCACTATCTGCATTGCTTTGAGGAGATTCTCCTGATCTCAATCTGCATGTCCATGGCAAAGTATGTGAACCACTACTAGAGGACACTATAGGTCCACTAATATTTTGTGATTGCTACTGTGAATTATGTGCAGCATTACCATTTTGTGCGTCTACATCATCAATCACATTTACTGGTTTATACCAACTGCTCATCTCATCAAAACAACATCTCTGCTCACTGTAAACTTACGAGTAGAAGGGTTATAGCATTTATACCCTTTCTGCTGCAGAGAATAACCAATAAAGATGCACTTCTCAGCTTTTGGATCCAACTTGGATCTCAACTCTCATTTGGCACATGAACATATGCAATGCAACCAAAAACTTTCAAATGAGAAATATCTGGTTTCCTACTAGTATACCTCTCCTCTTGCGTCATGCCATGTATTGCTACAGTGGGAGTCTTGTTCATTATGTAGACTGCTGTAGCAACTGCTTCAGCCCAATAATAATGTGGCATGTCTTTTTCGTTGAGCATGGCACAAGATATTTCTCCAATATGCCTATTTTTCCTTTCCGCAAGTCCATTTTGCTGTGGGGTATGACTGCATGAATATTGCTGCCTTATGCGATGCTCCTGTAGGAACCTTGCAAACTCATTTGAGAGGTACTCTTCCCCTCCATCTAACCTTAGGCATTTTATTTGCATGCCTGTTTCTTTTTCAACCATATCTTTAAAAGCTTTGAAATGCCCAAACACTTCACTTTCTTTTTCATAAAATACACCCAAATTTTTCTGCTGTAGTCATCAATAAAAGTGACAAAATAATGACAGCCTCCAATAGATGCAGCTTTAGTAGTCCACACATCAGAGTGGATTAATTCCAATGGCCTCTTACTCTCTTGAACATGTCTAGGAAATGCTTTCCTTGCCTATTTTCCAAATTGACAGGCTTCACATACCTTATGCACTTCTACAACCTTGAACTTAGGTAATCTTGCAACAATATTTTGGGCCTACATTAATTTAAGTCACTGTACATTAACACGACCAATGCGTTTATGCCAAATATCAATATCTACAACTACACCGGTCCCATGTGCAAACATTGCTGCACTCAATTCAGGCATGTCCACATCCAACGTAAACATCCTGCCCTTCTTCTTTTCTTTTGCTATCAAGCAACCTTTATTTTTCATATCCTCAACAAAGCATCCATGAGGATTAAATCTGACCTGCAAGCCCTGCTCGACCATTTGACCAACAGAAACCAGGTTCTTGGTGATATTTGGGACATGAAATACATTAGACAGGTATTTATTTTTCCCATCCTACATAGACAAAGGAATTTTACCAATCTGCACAATAGTATGCGTAGTATCATCACCAGTCTCCACAAATCCTGGTCTTTCCATTTTCCTTGCATCTTGCATCCATTCTGCATGACCTGTCATGTGGTTTGATGCACCTGAGTCAACATACCACACATCATTGCTTTCTTCTGCACTTGTCACAGAATTGGTCATGTGCTGCACCATAAACAAATGCTCATTTTTGTCATCACCCTGTCTACTAGAGGATGCATAATTGCCTTGCTGCAATTTTCCATTCATGATGTCATTCTGCTTTTTGTAGCAGTCTTTAGCCATATGACGCATTTTACCACAGTAGTAGCATTCAACATTGCTGTTTGCATTTTGGCCTCTCTGCCATCCACCATGACCTCTTTGGCTCCCCCTGCCTCTAAAGTTACCACGTCCTCCTCCATAGGACTGGTTTTCTTGAATTTGTTGCACATTCTGATTTTTGCCATGGTTGGCCTGCTCTACCTCTGCCTCTACCTCTTCCAGCATTTGAGTAGAAGACAGTTTCTTTTGAAATTCCTCTTGAAAAAGATGCACCACCATTTCTCTGCTCTTCAGAAATTAGAAGAGCAATCAACTCCCCAAAATCAGGAAAATTCTCACGGACGGCAATGGATGTCCGGAACTGTGCATAATCCTTTCCTAGACCATTCAAGGTCATAGAAACTAAATCATCATCTTCCACTGGCGACCCAATGGAAGCAAGTGCATTTGCAATCTTCTTCACCTTCATGTGGTTGTCATTGATGCTATTATGCAACTCCTGCTTGAACTGCATTTTCCTGGCTTGCGTATTTGTGCTATACATTTTTGTCAAAGTATCCCACGCCTCCTTCGGCGTGCTTGCATCCTAAATATGCATAATTATAGAATCTAAAATACTGATAGACAGCTAGTACATAACTTTTCTGGCTATCTGATGCCTTCCTTTAAATGCTTGCAACTCCTGTTGATTGGGAACATTAGGAATAACTGGTTCTTGTTCAGCTCCAGTAATGAACTCCCAATAGCCTTTTCCCTCAAGGAAATTCGTCATTCTAAACTTCCATGCTGGGAAGTTGTTCTTGTCAAGCTTTTCAGTGACAATCTGTGAAAGAGCATCAGACGCCATTACAGAACACTGCAAAATATTCTGTCACTGCAAAAAAACACAACTTCTGCCTCACAAGGGCAAATCTACAAAACTGACAAAAGTGGTATTTGACCACACAGTCACTTCCTAGTGATGATTTTGCATCAAAAGGCAATAAGGATGATTCTGCCACTCCCAGTATCTCTACACACAAGCATACAATGCAATTTCTGCGGCAACTTTTCATCGACCTGCAGAACAGTGGTCGCACAGCAAAAAGAAGGCGCTTTTCGGAGTGCCTGTGAAAAACTTCTACCACCAAAATGGGCCCCGAAATGGCCTCAAATCAAAAAAATGTGGTCCCCGAAACAGGCCTCGCACAACATATACTGCCCTCTTGCCACACTGCGAAGGGCGTCCCAATCTGAGACAGTGCACTCTTGCACTTTCTGGCTGTTCTACCTGCAGAGATTGCTCCCAAACTCGAAAAAGGAAAGCAACATTGATCCTCTTACCTAGACATCATGAACTTGGTTTGCTTTCTTGAGCTCCTTACCACAAACCGAGCTCTGATACCATGTGAAGAGAGTGGGAGAGAAGTAAGGAGTCTCACTTGCAGCTTTCTGACATACACAATGGGGGAATACACAGAAAGGTGGAGGCTGAAAACAGTTTTCCTCTTCTTAGTTGTGAAAGCCAAAAGAACTCTCCTAAGTACAAAAGGAATAGATGAACCCTATATGTGGGTCTCAAACCAAACTCATCTAACCTAGGTGGCATACTAACTGAGCCACTAACTAGAGTACATAAAGATAGCTGTCATCCATCTATTATTCATGGGTGGTGTACCAACTGCATCTGCAGCTAACAAGTCGGTGACATAAATGCACAACGGTCACCCTAGCATATCACGAGTAGAGCTTGATATCTCAACAACCACCGTGCTAGGTCTTGGAGTTATAGCTCTGTTACCTATTTTTATGTATTACAGGAGGAGGTCTATGACGACCAGCGTGCTGGCAAACAGAAGGAGATCTATGAAAGCCAGCACTTTGGTTCTTTGAGTTATATATTTGTGTACCAAGGAAAATGTATTTTGTTGTGCAACCAAGCAAAATTCAATTGAAGATATGGCCCTTGAGGGGTCCCCTCTAAGGGCAAGGGCCATATCGACATGCCATTTCTGTCTAGTGACATCCTAGATATTGTATAATGCACATCGATATGGCCCTTGCCCCTAGAGGGGACCCCTCAAGGACCATATCTTCAATTGCATTTTTTGAAAGTTTAATTGTATTCTTCTAGATGTGTCTCCATGCAACCACAATGGTGGGGTCGTTGGAGTTATTTTAGCACTATTTTGGTCATAAACAAAGGAAATTGTAGCCCTTCTTTCCTGGTATTTTAGTCCTTATTGTAGTAAATATAAGTGAGGGCAAAAGTATAATTAATCGAGTGAAATTGAGTAAAAGAGATAACAATGTACATCTACATCCAATAACAGGTTATATAAAAATTATCAACTTATACTGACCAAAAATAGGATCTTACATTTATAAAAATCAGCAATTGCTAAGAGCCTCAAAGGCCAAAAGATTATAGGTAGCAGCCATAACCATTCAAATACCAATATAAAGTTTAACAACAGTGCATACTGAGTGCCTCCAATTGAGCAAAAAGAGATTACCTAAATGCCTTAGAGTCCAAAACATTACATCCTGATAGCCAAAAGATCCGTTCAAAGCCCAAAAGATTACATCCAGCCTTGCTGAGAGCCTCATCCAAGCAAGACAGAATTTGTACAACTCAACTTTCCACCAGTCTAGCTTGTTGCATTAAAATTTTTTAGGGAGCATACAATGGAGAGGCTGAAGACCATGCACATTGCCAAGACTCACATTGCCTTTGTCGACATCTAGGGGGAACCTATACAGCACAACCATAAAGAGGCCCTCTGTGAGCATGTGATCTAAGGTGATGACATTTAGATGTGTGGGGAATTGATTGTGGGAACGAAGGGTCTCCACTAGTGCTAGCATCTCTACTCGAGGTGAGTGCAAAGCAATCACCTTATATGAGAAGGCATATAACATTGGGATCATAGAGCATCGAGGGGGGGTGGTAGTAGGCATGCTAAAGATGAGTGGGTGAGCAGTAGATGAGTAGATGAGTGACAAGATTTGGAGGAGGGAGCAGATGAGTGATGAGAGTTGGAGGAGGGAGCGTGGAGCAAAGTAGAGCAGGGGCAGGAAAGAGCTAGAGGAGGGGTGTGGAGCAAAGTAGTAGAGCATGGGCAGATCAGAGCAACATAGTAAAATGCCAAATGCCACGGACCTAATACTATTATAAAGTTCATGCCACCGTGGTGCCTAGAGCCCAAGGTTCCATCCATATTAATTGCAGGCCACCGCGGTGGAATGCCCCAGACCAGGCTGATAATCATGAAGAAGACGTCATGTGGTGCCACTCCGATGGTTGGTAATTAACTACTCCAGTGGAATCTTAGCCACAATAGATGTGGATGATGAGAGCCACCACCATCGGGAAGCAATTCCCATAAAGGTAAATCATGAAGCTCTAATCACTCATTATCATGTCTAATCACTCATTACTGTGCACTCTAGTTCTCTACTGAGCATGCAAACCTGGTGACAGGTAATTTTTAATGCACTGGTGGTAAACATGCATGCTAAAGCATGGTGGTGGGTGAACGGTCGCATGGTGGAATTGTAGCCACAACAAACATGGTAGATGACAGCCACCATCGGGCAATAATTCCCACAAAAGTAAATCATGAAGCCTAATCACTCTTGAGATATGGTTCTAGGAGCACATGAATTAAAGGCTAAGGTATGGTATAGAGAAGCCACCCTAGGATGTGATAACATGATGTGGAGATGTGGATCAAGGATATGCATAAGAAGAGATGTGGATCAGAGGATCCCACAGGTGCTGGCTATTCAAAGGGCACTCTCTATATAAGAAGCATATCATGTATTGTTGAGTACAAGAGAGAAATGCACATTCACTCAAGATTATGTTTATGAGTCCAAGCTAATCTATCTTGGAACCTAGTTCACTTGAGGTATATGTCATGATCATTCTCTTCATCATGTTCACACATAGGTTCCATCCACCTTAGAGCACTCCATAGATCCTAAGGCACGCATGTTTTGTCATGGTATTAGAGCATGGTTCTACCTTCCGCGGAGGCGCCATCCTTGAGAGAGTGATCGAAAGATTGAGTGTTCATCTTTCATTCCGTTGAGTGATAGAAATTCCGTTCATGTGAGAGAATTTCCGTCCGTATATTGTGAGAGGATTCCTTTGAGAAGATTTTGTTTAATCTGCTTTGAGAGATTCAATGAGAAAGATGGGGAGAGTTCTGTGATATTTGAAAATGCTCTAGGAATTTTTGGAGGTAGTTTGCAAGCACACTTTTTCAAGAAGCAATGGAAGGGACAAGATATTCTAGGCATATACCCCAATGCTCAGGCCTCCAAGATGTGTTGAAGAAGACCATTCACTTCTTTCCTGATATGAGAGGAACTGCAAGTTCTAGTAGGTTTAAGTAGAAGTAGAGCAACTCAAAGGACGTGATGTATCTTTCTCAAGGGCGATCTCCAAGAGCGTGTTAATCAACCTGAAGAATTGCATGGATGGCAAATCCCAATTGTCATCTCAGTCTGTTGAAGTTGCAATGCATCTGATGGCATCTACCCTCAAAGGGATTTTTGAGCACTACGATAAGCAGATGTCTCAAAAGGTGACTTTTCTACAAGAGAAAGCCATCGATGCAGCAAAGGCAGCGCAACTTGAGAAAATTCTCAGGGAAGGTGCAAAAGATAAGGTAGAGGAGGCACAAGAGCAAGTTGAGGCTGCTACAAAATTGGTCGACATGGAAAGGCATAGAAGAGAAGAAGCAGAGAAGCACATGAAGGAGCTCTGAGATAGGCTCGAAGAAGTGATAAATGATGCGGACATGGTGGACAAGGAGCTAGAAAAGATGCAAAAGGATCTTGAAGATCAAAGAGCCGAAAAGGAAGGTCTTTACAAACGGCTCTGCAACATGCAAAACAAATTAAATATTGAAAAAGACTAGATGATGGAGGAGGTGAAAAGGGAGAATTGAGAAACTAGAAAGGTGATGCAGGAACTACGAGAGAGCTTCAAGGCCAAGAAGGATGGGGCAGAGAGCAATCGGGGTGGAGAAGACAATGAGGCAGCTCCCCAGGCCAGGAAGGATGTAGAGAGCAGCCACGATGGAGCAAGTTCTAGCCAAAGTTGTGGAGCAATTTGCAGTAGCCACAGTGAGGGTTGTTTTTTCAAAACACTGTTGGAAGCCCAAAGAGCAAGCTATAAGACCTTGCAAGAAGATCAGGATAGATGTTTGCACGAGCTTGCCATGGCTTTGGACAGTTATGAAAAGAAGTCCGTCGTCTTGAGAGATTTCCAAACTAGAGTGGAAGTCTTGGAAACGGCCCATGAAGATGTTTTTCAACAATTTACATAGCGTCCACAGATGCTGAGGGATTCAAATGAAGCTGTTGCATAGAGTGAACAAAAAGTGGAGGAGATGAAGGAGAACATTCCCAGCCTTAGGATGAGGGAGGAAGCAATCAAGAAGCAACTTCATCATGTATAGAGAAAGACTATGGTATTGATGGCCGCAATAGTTAAAGCGGATGCCTCTCTTCCTATGCAATAGGGTCTGAAATGCATGGTCTACCATACCCCCATCATAGATGATTGATGTATCCGATAGCCTGTGTGCTAGCACCCTGTGCATGTTTTTTGCTTTGGAGTGTTTGCGCATAGAAAATCTAGCTATAGAGAATGCCATTTGCCATTGCCCAAGTCAAGATCAAATGTGCCTGCCTACTACTATAGCTATCTACAATGCGAAAGTAGATGCTGCAGCTCAATTTGCCATTTGGGCAAAAGATCTTAAAGACAAGGAGCTCAAATTGAAGAAGGCCAAGACCGATCCTGACTACGAGGAAAAGGAGCCTGAAGGGAGGAACTAGCCCCCTTCAAGAAAGGAGCAAGAAGGGCCAAGCTTGCAACCAGGAAGCTCAAATCAATGAAAGCAGAGGCGGCACGAAGGGAGGGGCCGGGCCCCTACAGGAAGGAACCAACCCCATTCTATGGCATACCCAAAACACTTTGGAATGCTTTTTTTCTATTTGAAAATGATGGTTCCTTTGTATGCATGTCTTTGTTTTCTTTTGTGTTAGTGCTTGATGTAGTTCAAGAGAATGTATGTCCCTCACTTTTCTTGCTCAAACATATTGAACGAAATTCCCCACACAACTTTGTTTAAAAATTTCTCATCCTCCGAAGCAACTCGAAGTAGCAAAACGAATTGCAAGCTTTCCTTACGTGTGATCGAGAAATGGAGTAAGAGCAAGCACTGATTTTCCTACACGAGCTAAATTTTGATTTGCAACACATCGATGTTGTGAAGCATGGCTATCAGCTAAAAGGAATATAAGAGACATTGTAAGCCATTTATGAGCAAGGGAATTTGATGAAGGACCTATAAAATTTAGCTCAAGAGTAGCAATATTACACGAAGGAATCGAGACACTCAGGAGCCATGACTAATTAGTTCTCACTAATTGTTCTTTGCTATGTTGACAATTAAATTGTGATCTTGATCTTCCAATCATTCTTGATTGATCAAAGGTAAAGATTTCTTCCATACTGGTTTTTATTTTAATTGAGTAGAGTAGCCGATTTTGTATACTATGAATGCAAAAAGCTTTTGGTTAAATATAAATGCAAAATCCTCTATGCTAATTGCCAATTGCAAAGTGCTATGTGCCAAATTCAAATTGCTATATGATATATGCTGCAAACACTATATTAGAGAATTTGGGAATTTCCCAAGTCCCACTTTTAAATAGGATTGAAGATTTGGCCATGTGGCTAAAATCTTAATCATTATTTGAAAGTGCGACTTGTAAGGATTCCTAAATATAGTATTTAGGGTGGAACACACTTTCAAGTAAGGCCTAAGATTTGACCATGTGGCTAAATCTTTACCTTTTGGGAATTTCCAAACTATTTGGAAATTCCCAAATTCCCTAATATAGTGTTAGTCTGCAAATTTCTATGTGCTAAATGCAAATCTATATGAAACCCAAGGAAGGGCACGTTACTTGGTCTTATAATTTTTGGAGAGGAAGTGTGCCAACTCTCCTCACACACACTTATGTGGTTATGTGCTAATACAAAGTACTATTAGCCAAATGCAAAGGTGCTATGTGCCAAATTCAAATTGCTATGTGAAAAATTCAAATTGCTTTGTGCTAAATGCAAATCAAACTAAACCCAGGGGCACGTTCCTTGGTCTTATAATTTTTGGAGAGGAAATGTGCCAACTCTCCCCCCACACAAATGTGTGGTTATGTGCTAAATGCAATGTACTATAATCCCAATGTGAAGTGCTATGTGCCAAATTCAAATTGCTTTGTGCTAAATGCAAATTGAAATGAACCCTAAGGAATGGAGCACTCCTTGGTCTTATGAATTTGGTGATAAATTCTGCCAACTCTCCCCCATAAAAACATGTGGTTATGTGCTAAATGCAAAGTACTATGTGCATAATGCAAAGTGCTATATGTGGAACACAAAGTGCTATATGCGGAACACAAAGTGCTATATGCCATAAACAGCTATTTCATTAATTTTGGACTCTTGCACTGTCCAAATTCATTTTGTGAGATAATTTTGGATAAAACATTTCAAAAAAAGAGGCTCTTATAAAACAAAACATTGAGTCAAAAAGAAGATTTTAAAAAATCAAATTAGAAAAAATGACGTGAGATGTTAAAAATAGAGTACATCACATTGTTAAAAGAGACAAAAAAGTAAGATTTTAAAAAATCAAATTAGAAAAAATGGCGTGACATGTTATGCAAACTAGAGTACATTTCAAAAAGAGCACATCACATTTGTAAAGAAGTAGATCATATTACTCAAAGCCATATGGTGTCAAAAAACACCTTAATACAGTCTCTCTTAACATCATCTTAACATCACATTTGTACAAGAAGTAAATCATATTACTCAAAGCCATATGGTGTCAAAAAACACCTTAATACAAAGCCATATGGTGTCAAAAAACACCTTAATACAGTCTCTCTTATCTAAGTCTAGAAGATCTCATCATTGGTCTCTCTTATCTTCTCAACAACCCAATCCTTCACTGCCTCCACAGCTGTATCCTCAACATAATTACATGCGAAGAAGAAGTTTAAGCAATCACAAATTGTTTCTTTATAATTTCTCTGAGAGGCTCTTATTGTTCTCTCAACATCCGCATCAAATCGCCCATGACGAGAGCTGCGATAACGCAGGTTACTTAAGAACTCTAATAGATCTTGTCGTGCTTTTATCATACGTCTTAGAAGTCTTTCACTGTCTGCTATCTTGAGAGTCTCCTCCCTCTCTGCGTGCCTTTGTGTAGCAAATTCCTCTCTCTCCATGTGTGTCAAAGGAGAACCTTGTCGAATTCTGGCCTCTCTCTGTGCTCCTTGGTCAGCAATCCATTCTTTGAGATTGTTGATTCCGAACTCCACGTCTTCGACAATGCCAAGGACATCCATGGGTGGGGAGATGATAAAGAAAGGGAGATGGACTACGATGCAAGAAAGAAGAGAGTGTTTGCGGAAGAACTAGGATAGAAGAATACTTGGTTATCAGGATGGATGAAAGAAGACTCTGAGAGTGTTCACGGAAGAACTAGGATAGAAGAATACAAGAAGAATACAAGTTAATAAGAAGCACTAGGATGGATGAAAGAAGAGAGTGTTTGTGGAAGAACTAGGATAGAAGAATACTTGGTTATCAGGATGGATGAAAGAAGACTCTGAGAGTGTTTGCGGAAGGACTAGGATAGAAGAATACAAGAAGAATACAAGTTAATGAGAAGCACTAGGATGGATGAAAGAAGAGATTGTTTGTAGAAGAACTAGGATAGAAGAATACTTGGTTATCAGGATGGATGAAAGAAGACTCTGAGAGTGTTTGCGGAAGGACTAGGATAGAAGAATACAAGTTACTCAGAAGTACTAGGATGTAAGAAATAAGAGAGTGTTTGTGGAAGGACCAGGATGGAAGAATACAAGTGCACTAAGGCACGATGTGTTCACTACGATAAGGATAAGGGTTGGAATAAAGTGAGAGGCACGATGTGTTCACTATGATAAGGGTTGGAATAAAGCGAGTGGAGATTGAATGCTCTACTTTAAGTGAGTGGAGATGATAAGGATAAGGGTTGGAATAAAGTGAGAGAAGCATTGCGAATGCTCTACTTTAAGTGAGTGGAGACTGTCCAACTGAATAAAATTCTCATCACACAAGGATTTATTTCCAAATAATCACATCATCACACATTCATATCATAAAATTGTGTGCATGAAGAAATATATTACAAATATTACATCATCACATATTCATATCAAAATTCTCATCACACAAGGATTTATTTCCAAATAATCACATCATCACACATTCATATCATAAAATTGTGTGCATGAAATAATTATATTACAAATATTACATCATCACATATTCATATCAAAATTCTCATCACACAAGGATTTATTTCCAAATAATCACATCATCACACATTCATATCATAAAATTGTGTGCATAAAGAAATTATACAAATATCATGATTATGCCACTTAAGTAATAAGTCACAAATTGGTGTATAATCAACAAAAACTACAAACACAACATCATACATGCATCACAACTCTTGTGATGCTTCTAGTGGAGACTGTGGCAACTCTTCGGATGCTTCCAATGGAGCCTGTGGTGCTGTAGATGTACACTCGGTCTCTACTTCTTCTGTAGTATGTAGTGCTTTCGGAGTAGACTCAGTATCCTCTTCCTTAAATGCAAGCGGAGGCGGTGGCAACTCTTCTGATGCTTCCAGTGGAGGCTGTGGTGCTGTAGGTGTACATTGGGTCTCTACTTCTTCTGTAGTGTGCAGTGCTTTCATAGTAGACTCAGTCTCCTCTTCCTTAAAGGGAAGCTCTGGTATTGCTTCAGTTGCACGTTGTATTCTAATGGCAGCAATTAGGTCTCGAATGATTTCAGCCCTAAACAATTGTATATCCTCCTCTGAATATTTGAGCTCCAAAGAGTCTTCCGATGAGATCTGTGGCTTAAGTGAGAAAATTTCTTTGAAAATCAACATGCAGTTGTAGGCAAACTCTCCACCCACAACTATGCCCATCTTCCTGCTCTACTACTAAACGCTTTTGGAAGTCTACCGAGTCTTTGTATTGTCCTGTTTCTCTGATGGCAGATACCAACTTCTCAATCGACCTGCTCATCGTGACATATTAAAAAAACTTAGTGTGTCTATCACATAAGGTACATAATATAGAAGTAACAACATATTAATAAAATACTTACGTTTGCACTGAGCCATGAAAGCCTGCAATCGAGTTAACAAACCAACAATAGTTGTCTTCAAGGTTCCAAACCACCAGACTCCAATGTTCCCTACACGAATAATTAAGAACCATTATTATTTAACACAATGTTGCCAGTATAAGATGAAAATAAAGGTTGCCATGATACTTACATCTCATGATATGCCATAAATAGGACTCGCACGCCATGTAAATGTAAAGGCTGTAATAATTTACAAACATCGGCTATTGTCTTTCTGCTATCGCTAAGTATAGGAGAAAGGAGGGAATCCAACATATACACACGATTTTGTACGACTCTACCAAATCGTGAGATAACTATACTGCACCAACAAATAAATGAATATTAGCTTATTAGATTTAATCAAAATAAATGAATATTAGCTTATTAGCTTATTAGATTTAATCAAAATATTGAATTATCAAGTAGAGAAAAAGTTTGTATCAAACCTGAGAATGGCCATCATAACGTTGTTATTGACCTCATTTGAAGCTCTAGAGAGAATTGAAATCTCCTCTCCCCCAAATTCAAGATACTGAGGTCTATGTTGAATCATAACCCTAACATTAAAAGAGCTTCCCAATTCTTTTAATGAAGCCATGTTTGTAGAGTTGAGGTCTTCTATCCTCTTTGACTCTTTGATGGCATTCATTTCGCAATCAATGATTGCTCGAATGGTACATGTTATAAATGCATAGAGATGCAAATCCGTATATGTTGATAGTGTGGTGTCATTTTGTATCTAAAAAATTTGACCAAGTACCAAAAAGCAATTGTAGCCCACCCTCCATCCACAATTATAGATGTGACTATTATCTTGATGTGATACCTGACATGTTATATACTCTATTTGTTGTGCCAAGTCACATTGCCGCATTACTATGTCGATAGCATCTACTAATTTTTGAGCTGATCTGCATATCAAAACATATAACAACAGTGAATATGTGCATTGCATATCAATCTACATGTCAAGAAGTGACAACAAGTGTAGTCTATACTTACTCTAACACATTGCCATGGACGGATGTCATTGAGTTTGCAAAGAAGCACTTCTTCGCAAGGATGTCCACGACTACCAGACTCCAATGTGAGCTGCATTATCAATAAAGAATAATTACTGTGTTTGACACAATTCTAGCAATGCAATAGAAAAAAAAAGTAGGGTTTGATGCTTACTTCTCATAATATGCTGTAAAAATAACTCGTGCGTCATTCATAGGAACGTGCTTCAACCACTTGCAAACATTCTCTATGGTTTCTTCTTTGTTGCTAAGCACTTCCGAAATACGAGGATCGAGCATATATGAAACGCTTTGTATATTTTGCGAAAAATTTGCTATAACATTACTATATTTTAAAAAAAAGTATTAGCTTCTTGGGTTTAATCAAAATAAGCAAAGTATAAAGCCAAGGAAAAGGCTGCATCAAACCTGAGGATGGTTGTAATGACTTTGACATTAACCTCATTCTTAGGATTCAAGAGGATTGAAATCTCTTCTTCACCAAATTCAAAAAAATGAGGTTGTTGTCGAATTAACAACATAGTAGTGAATGAACTTCCAATCTGCTCCAATAAATTCATATTTTTATGACTCATCTTATTGAGGGAGTAGTCTACATCGTATTCTTCTTCACTTGCTATGTCCTCCACATCCTCCTTCTGCCATAAAAATATAAAAAAGTTATGCGATGTACACATCCCAAATAAAGGCTTAAACAAGCAGATAAGGTTTCATACATGCTTTCATTAGTGTAAGTCTCTCCTCTACTTGGAGCAAAAATTTAAAAAGGTTTCATACATGCTTTCATTAGAGTGAGTCTCTCCTTCTCTTGGATGAAAAATTTAAAAAGTTATGAGATTTACACATCCCAAATAAAAATAATGGTTTAAGTAATCATAGAAGTATAAAGATAGCATGCTTTCATTAGACAAGTTATGAGATTTACACATCCCAAATAAAATTAATGGTTTAAATAATCATAAAAGTATAAAGATAGCATGCTTTCATTAGACTCAGTCTCTTCTCCTCTTGGAAGAAAATATAAAAAAGTTATGAGATTTATACATCCCAATTAAAGGCTGGAACAAGCATACAAGTATAAAGATAAGGTTTTATACATGCTGCAATGTAGTCATATTTTCATGTTGTTTCCCAATGGTAGTAATTAGATGCTGAATACTCTCAGCCCGAAATGCTAGCAGATCAGCTTCTGTATATGATTCCATTTTGACTGGTAACTCCAAATCAAAAATCTCTCTAAGAAACAACATGCAGTTGTAGGCAACTCTCCACCCACAGCTGTGTCCATCTTTTTGCTCCACTGGCAGACGTCTTTTGAATTCTACTTGATCTTGTTGCTCCGTGGTTGTTCTGATAGCAGATACTAGCCGATATGCAGCACTGTCCAGCATGACATATGAAATATATTAATATGTCATGATCATAAGATACAAAATAAGAAAGTATCAAAAATATTAAGAGAATAATTACCTTGGGGAGTTGGCATGATAGCCTTCTATTGAATTCACAAACCATAAATGGTTGAGTTCAAGGTCCCAGAAGATCAGACTCCAATGTGAGCTGCACGACCAGAATAAAAATGATTATTGTTTTACACAAACTTGCCAAAGAAATAGTAAAAATAAGGTTAGAGTTGATACTTACGCCTCATGATAAGGCATTGTTGGCTCTTTCCTACTGCTTTCGTAGGAAGAGCTGGGTATTCTATGTTGCAAGGTTCCGAGGCTTTTTGTCACCTACAGATATATTGGGATTGTTGGTTGTAGTATATGTGTAGCTTAGGACCTCGAGTCGTGTTCCGGTGAGAGACGTAGGCTTAAGTGTGGTAAGAAAACAAAGTGTAAGCATGTGTAAAAGGTACGTAAACCATCTTTGTTGAGGTAATGAAGGCTTTCGCCTTCATTGGGGGTTGTAGGGTTTAGGAAGAGTTTAAGGGTTCAGAAGGAGGTTCCAGGGTTTAGAAAGAGTTCCAGGGTTTAGGAGGAGTTCCAGGGTTCAGAAGGAGGTTCCAGGGTTCAAAAAGAGTTCCAGGGTTCAGAAAGAGTTCCAGGGTTTAGAAGGAGGTTCCAAGGTTTAGAAGGGGTCTAGGGTTAGAAGGAGGATCCAAGGTTTAGAAGGGGTCCAGGGTTAGAAGGAGGATCCAAGGTTCAGAGTAGAGTACATGGTGGAGAACTCGTCCCCCACGTAGATCATGGAGTTTAAGGGTTTAGGAAAGCATAGGAGTGGGAGAGGAAGAAGGTGTAAGAGCATGGGTGAAAGGAGAGAGAGGAGGTAGGAGGAGGAGGGAATAGGAGGAGGGAGAGGGAGGAGGAGGAGGAGGAGGAGGAGGAGGGAGGAGGGAGGAGGAGGAGAAGGAGGAAGGAGGAGGAGGGAGGAGGAGAGGGAGAGGGTGGGTTGCAGGGTTGGAGGAGAGGGGAGAAGGGTTGCAAGGTTAGGACATGCTTTTGGACGTGCAGTGCAAGGAAGCATGGACACTTGAGACAAATGCTTGGAATACCAAAGTAGACTCAACACAATGCCCCAAAGAGTGTGGGCTTCATTCCATTATGGGGTATTTATACAAGTTGGAGAGCTTCTCTCTCTGCATGTAACACAAAGTCGTATCACAAAGTTGTAACACAAAGTTGTATCACAAAGTTGTAACACAAAGTTGTAACACCTTCTCTCTCTACATGTAGAAGTTGTAACACAAAGTTGTAACACAAAGTTGTTACACAAAGTTGTAACACAAAGTTGTTTCACAAAGTCGTAACACATTCTCTCTCTTCATGTAGAAGTTGTAACACAAAGTTGTTACACAAAGTCGTAACATAAAGTTGTGTCTAGAAGTTGTAACACAAAGTTGTATCACAAAGTTGTATCACCTTCTCTTTCTTCATAAGTTCATGTTGGCACAAAGTCAACATACTCCCGGATCGATTTTATTACCCGTCCTCGGTTTATGGCTTATTTTGATTTCAGAGTTGGGATGCCATGTGCGTAATTCAGTGGCTATTTAGCGAGTCGTTCCTGCTGTAATGCTTTTGCACCACACAATTTGTAGTCAATAGTCAAGAAACTTATGTCCTCTTAAGGAGGGGTAGATGACTATGAATGTCAGAGGGGATCCCGTTGCTGAGGTTGCGGACGTTGCCATCAAATCTTCTTGGGAAGAGGTTTGGCGGGGGTCTCGTTGTTGAGGCTGTCATTTCTTGCTATCTTGCATACATGTTGGATGCGATTGCACCCGTAGCATTGAGCTTGTAGATAATTAGTATGCAAGTTTGATATTTTTGCATATAGGAGACGGCTGTGATGTTTGGCGGGGGTCTCGTTGCGGAGGCTGCAGACTCTGTTGCCAATTCATCTTGAGTTTTGGCATAGCTTCGTGTACTGCGTGTGAATTCATTGCATGCGTTGAGAGTATGGAATGAAAGTGTGTGATACTATTTTTTATGCAATCTATTATGTGCCTATGCAAAATCATGTGAGTGCATGTGATGTGTCTAACTATATGCTTATTTGTGGGATTTGATAGGGAAATTAAGACTCAAACATCCCTAATGTGCAAAAAACATGCGTATGCAGTGAGTGTGCGTGTAACAATCTAGTGCAAACTATATGTGCAAAAACGTGCATATGCGAGTGAGTGCTTGTGATACAATCTAATCCTAACTAAGGAAGACTTGGTTTCCCAAATCTTCGTTTTTGTCGGGGATGGCTCGCGTGTTGATGTAGTAACGCTTCAGTCGGCTCCCGTTTATTGTTGTGTTGAATTGGACTCCATCTAGTGTTTCAAGTAGCACAGCTCCGATGGGATTCATCTTTCGTACTCGGTAGGGTCCTTGACCTAGATACTTCAGTTTTCCCTTGTGTACTTTGGCATTGTATAACAGGACTAAGTCTCCTTCCTTGATGTCTTTAGCTTTCAGATTCCTGTCAAACCATGCCTTTCTTCGACGTTTTTCTGTTGTCATGGCATGATAAGCGACGACTAGTCTTGTCTCTGTATGCTTTTCCAATTGACAGAGCCTTTCGTTCAAGGACTCATGATCACCCATGCGTTCCTGTACTGCGATGCATAGACTTGGTATTACAAATTCGAGTGGGACCACGGCTTCAAGGCCGTACACCAATTGAAAAGGTGTGTTCCCTGTACTGACCTTGAATGTGGTTCTGTATGCCCATAAGGCTGCATTCAGTTTCTCTGCCCAATCAGAACGCTGCGGTTCTACTACCTTGGTGAGGATATTGCATATGATTTTGTTTGTGGATTCTGCTAGTCCATTCCCTTGGGGGTAGTAGGGTGTGCTTTTTCTATGGATGACCATGAAGCCAGACAAGAGTTCTTGGATTACCTCATTGACAAAATGTGTGCCTCTATCCGACACAATTTCAATGGGGGATCCGAATCGGGTGATCACATGTTCGTATAAGAATCTTGCTGTGCTTTTGGCATCTGCCTTTCTGACTGCTTTAGCTTCAGCCCATTTTGTAAAGTAATCAGTGGCCACAATGATGTAGCGTGCCTGTGTTCCTTTTGCCGCTGGATGTATGGGACCCACATAGTCAATCCCCCATTTTTCAAATGGTTGTTGTGCAACAACTGTTGTTAGGGGATTGAAGTCTTTGTGTTGTGGTTTAATAGTTCGTTGGCAAACATCATAGCCTTTTACATATTCATAGGCATCTGCCCATAGTGTTGGACACCAGTAGGCTGCGAGGAGAACTTTTCTTGCTGTGGCTTCCCCTTGGAAGTGTCCTCCGGCAATGCCTTCATGGACTTCACTCAGGATTGGTAGGATCTCATGAGGCATTACACATCTTCTTAATATCTGGTCCTTGCCCATCTTGTACAGTTGTCCTGCAATGAGTTGATAGGGTGCAGCCTTTAGAATCAATTTTCTGGCATCTACTGCTTTCATGTCAGGGGGTGGTCTTCCTGCCATCAAGTACCCAATGATATCTCCACACCATTCTGGAACAGCATCTATTTGAAATAGTGTAGCATCTGGTAAGTCGTCTTCTACTCCAGTGGCTTCTTCTCCGGTCTTGACTCGAGACATGTGATCAGCAATGTAGTGTTGGGCACCTTTGCAGACCACGATTTTGAAGTTGAATTCTTGCAGCAAGAGGAGCCATCTGGTTATTCTACCTGTGGTACACGGACGGTTCACAAGATAAAGCAATGCTTGGTGGTCGGTGTAGAAGACAAAATCATTTGCGAGTAGATAGTGCCGAAATTTCTTTACACTATACACCATTGCTAGGGCTTCTCTTTCTGTGGTTGTATAGTTGATCTCTGCATCATTGAGTTGTCGACTGGCGAAGTAGACGGGGTAGTCTTTCTTATGTTCACCAGGTTGACAGAGCACACTCCCAATTGCATACTTGGAACCATCAGTATGAACATGAAAATCAATATCCCAATTGGGAGATATAAGAATGGGTGCTGTGATTAGGCGCCACTTTAAAAGCTCAAAGGCTTGGTCGCACTCTTCGGTCCATAAGAACTCCACTAATAATTTGTAAAGTGGTCTAGCTATCATGGCATACCGCAATATAAATCTTCTATAATAGCCGGCATGTCCCATAAAGACCTGTACACCTTTGGAATTTGTAGGAGGAGGCAATTCCATGATGATTTTGATTTTGTCCATGTCAGTTGCAATCCCATGTTGAGAGACGATGTGTCCCAAAACAACTCCGTGGGTGACCATGAACTGGCATTTTGTTGGATTTAGGGAGATGCCATACTCCCTGCATTTGATTAGTACTTCTTCCAGACATTTGAAGTGGTCCTGTTTAGTTGAATGGATGCACAAATCATCCAAGAACACCTGTAAAAACTTATTCAAAAATGACTTGAAAGCTGTGAACATGACTCGTTGGAATGTGGCTGGGGCATTACAAAGGCCGAATGGCATGACTCTATATGCAAAAATACCCCATTCTGTAGCAAATGCAGTTTTTGATTGGTCTTGAGGAGCAATTTGCACTTGGTTATAGCCACTGAAGCCATCCAAGAAGCTATATATTTCGGATCCTGCCACCTTTTCCAACACTGTTTCTGTTAAGGGTAGGGGGTAGTGATCCCTAATTGTGGCGGCATTCACATTTTTCAAGTTTACGCATATTCTGAGCTTCTTGTTGCGTTTAGGCACAATGACAATGGGTGAAACCCAATCAGTGTGCTCTATCTCGTAGATGAATCCGGCATCTAGGAGTTTTTCCAGCTCGTCATAAACCATGGTGCCATATTTAGGATTTGTGCGATAAGGTCCACATACCTTAGGGCGAGCACCTTCCCTTATAGGGATCGTGTGAACTACCACTTCTGGTGAAATTCCTTTCATCTCTTTGTATGACCATGCTAGGCAGTCACGGTATTCCATTAGGAGGTCTTTGAGTTTGCTTTCATCTTCTTGACGGAGCTGTTTCCCAATGAAAACCAATTTTTCTTCCTCCCCTTCAAGGGCGAGGTTTATTGTGCGTGTCTTTGCCGGTCCCTCATAGATTGGAGTTTCTCCAATGCTATCGGTTTCTTGA
This sequence comes from Dipteris shenzhenensis, assembly GCF_047967505.1. Lineage (NCBI taxonomy): Eukaryota > Viridiplantae > Streptophyta > Polypodiopsida > Gleicheniales > Dipteridaceae > Dipteris > Dipteris shenzhenensis. The sequence goes on along the minus strand of NC_141617.1, from coordinate 27,954,586 downwards.
ACTTCAGATTCTCTGATTGGTCTTGGCATTGCTATTGGTGCACTGCCACTTGTATAATTCTTAAAGTATTCCGGCACTTCTCGAAGATCGGCCTCTGATGGGGTTGAACTAGCCTGACAGGCGTCATGTGTACTGGGTGGCATAGTTGCATTTAGTAATTTGTTAGGCTCTTCTTTTCTTTCTTTTTCTGAAGTCTCTTGATCGAGCTTCATCCGCACATGTGGCTTATATTTCCGAAACTTCTTACGTTGGGAACTGTGGGGTAACTTTTCCACTGTTAAGGTGTTTCCAAGTAAGGGTTCATGTGCTGCACATACTCCTTCCAGTCCCTCAGGGGACCATTCAAGAGGTGGTGGTATTGATTTGGAGGGAACTGACTTTGCAAGGTACAATTCGACAATCCTTGTTTGGACTCGTTCGAATTCATTGAAGTGCTCGGCCTTGGCTTTTCTGCGATTTCCTCCTGCAGCTTTCTTGCGGGATCTTCTGCTGTTATTCAACTGTGGAGGTTCAACTTTTGGGAGCTCAACTGCCATTAGGGCATGCAGAATGGCTAGGTCATTATCAAAGATTTGATCTTCAATTTCAGCATTCGCAGCCTCTGTTTCAAGGTCCCAAGAAAAATCTGAATCATCATTGGTATGGGTACCTTCTTCAGGTTCATTATCCCATTCGAGGTCAGCCATAAAGAATGGCATCTCTAGATCGATTGGTTCTTCATGTGTTGGTGGAGGATCGACCTGTAGTGCGTTAACATCTATCTGTGAGAAGATGGGGTCTAATGAATGGCAGTTGTCGATGGTTGCCAATGTTTGTATCCAGTTATTGACATTGCTTTGTGAGTCACCTGCTATGGCATGCTGTTGCAAGGGATCTGATTTGCTCGAGATTGTCGTGGAAGATGTGTCATCCAATGCTCTAGGAACAATTGGTTTAATAGCTCCTGTCCCCACATTCACCCTGACTGCAGTGTCTCGATTCTGGATTGTCAATCTATCCGTTCCCCAGTCATGGAGGACTGATGCTTCCTGTAACCAAGGACGTCCCAGTAAGATTTGATAGGATTTTTTGGGGAGATCCAAGATTGTGAATTGAAGGGAAAAGCGGACTCCTGCGATCTTTGTGGACACGCCATTCACTATTCCCAAGGGTTTAGCCCGTGAATCATCGGCAAGGCATATGTTGAAATTAGCCTTTTGCATTGGTGGGAGACCCCATTCTTCGTAAAGCTCCTTTGATAGGACATTGACACCTGCTCCACCATCCACTATGGCTTGGACTTCATTATTTGCCTTGTGTATCAAAGGCACAGTGATGTTGCGTATGTCATCTCTCTCACCCATCCGCACAGGGATATCTTCAATGTCGTTCATAGGTGGAGGGGGATTTGCGAGTTCAATCCATCCTTTCAAACTCTCCCAGAGATTGGGACAATTTCGTAAGAGGATTCCGATGGGAATTGACACAGGGCAACTCAGGATGCTAGAGAGTGTGGCTCCTTCAAGTTGACGTGGCGGTACATTCTGTTGTGGAGTCTATTGTTGGAACAAAGGCTCGAGTACAGTATCAATACTTTGTGGGGCCAAGTCATGGATTGGGTCTTGAGCTTGTTTCTGATCCTCAAATTGAGCTTGTTCATTTTGAACAGTACCTGAAAACGAGCCTTCTCCACCTCTGCATTCGGGAATGGAGCTTCTTGTATTCGAGGCTCGGGAGTGGATGTGGATGAACTCGGTTGCTCATTGCTTGGCGGAGGTGGAGGCACTTGTGCTTTCTTTCTCAGAAGTCGCTTCAGTTGGATTGGAATGATAGGGTCCTTCGTGGCCTCTTTCTATTGGCGTGTAATTACATTGATAGGTTGTGACCTTAGACTTGCCGGACCCAGACTTTGATGGTCCACCCCAATGATGCCGATGGGGACGTCAGGCTTAACCTCTGTTTGTTCTGGGACCTTATTTTTCATGGGACAATCCATACAGGCATGTCCTATGCCACAATCTCTGCAAAGTGGTTGGAAAGTAGCGGGGCTACCACGATGAGGGCACTCTACGATCCTATGATTTTCTCCACAACCGTAACACTTGATTGGTGCTCGAAATGTGTTGGGTCGCACTTGATTTGCATAGACTGGTATTAGACCCTCTGCACCTTCTACATAGTACACTGGGTACTCTGCTTCATACTCAAATAGCGAGTCTACTTCCTCGGCTTGTAATTGATGTATGGGAACTGCCTGAGGAGCTGGATTTGGTGCTCTTGGATACGGTCGTGGATTCGGATTCTTGAGTAGTTATGGGACTTGTGTTCGAACGGGAACAGGATTTAGCCTCGGAGCTGGTGGTGCTTGTGCAAGTACCGGGGTTGTCTGTAATACTGGCATGGGTGCCGCTTGGTATTGTGGTGGTCGAGGCGGATTGTTGCGCATGTTGAAGATGCAACTGTTCTCATCATGACCGCCGACGACGCAGATATGGCACCACAACCGTGGCGGTGGATTTGCTTGTGCAGTGATCCTTGCTCTTAGGACTTGGCATTCATTTGCTGTATGATTTGCCAAGTAGTGTGGGCACCAGACATTTTCTCGCCGTGGATATGTTTGAGTTGGCGGCTGAGACAAGTGGAGTTTTTGATCCATGGCTTGCATCATCTCTTCTTTCAGCTTCAAGGTGATGGCCTCTAGGCGATCTTCATTGGATGTTTCGGCAGTGTCCTTTGATTTACCTTTTTTCGAGCGTTTATCTCGTGTATTTGATCTGGCATCATCACTGCTAGTGTCTAAATCTGTCATGCCATCTTCGATGTCAATGGCTGCCGCATGAGCAGCACTGAATGTTTCATAGCTACTTATCTTTTTCATATCCTTGCGGATTTTCTTTCATAGACCTCCTATGAACCATGCCGTGAGGTACTTTGCATCTGGGCGTGGGTCACATTTGGCGATCAATCTCTTCATCTTTCCCAGGTATGTGCGTACATCTTCCCTCCGGCCTTGTTCGATCTTGCTGAGTTGGAGAGCGGGATCATCTTGTAGCCTCTCCGTTTGAAAGCGACGTTTGAATTCGGTTTGAAGTAGGTCCCATGTGGCACGTTCTTCCACGAGAAGGTCGAGGTACCATTTTGACGCTTCATCAATTAAGGCCATTGGAAACCAAGCCACCTTGGTTTCATGGGATTGATCACCACCTGCTCGACATGCGGCATCAAAATGCTGGAGGAAGCGAGCTGGGTCTCCCCTACCATTATATTTGGGAAGTTCCAGTTTTCCCAAGGGGCGTCGGCCTTGATTGTTGTGATTTCGTCGATTGAAGAAGTTGTCAGCCTCTGCCTCGAGCTCGATATCCCCATCATGGTCATGACGGCGTCCAGCCATGTTGGGGTGTGGAGGAGTTAAAGGGAGTTGTTGAATCTCAGGGGGGAATTCGGGGTAGAGGATTGGCGGGGGCAGTTGTTGCAATGGAGTTAGATGTGGATGGGGCGAGCGTTGGAGTCGAAGGCATTGGCCGGAACGTAACTGCATGCAGATTGTGCGTAATTGGCCAAGGGTGTCGCTACCCCAAGGGCGTTTGTGGAGGTGGTGTTGTTAGGAGAGTTAGAGTGGTGTTAGTTTGTGTAGGGACCGTCGTGTTAATAATGTGCCTAAGATTGTCCTACGTGTGTAGGGGAATGTGCCGGTGCAGACGGATCGTTAATCGGAGGTCACGGCGTGAAAATACGAGTGAATTTGTGCAAAATAAGGCCCACACGGGGGCGCAAATGAACGTGTGCTAGGGATGCCGAAATGGTGTGCAATGGGCTGTAAAAATACCCCGTAACGTGGTGTTTCCATGTGTGAAATCTGGGTTCAAACGGGGTTCAGTTTGGGTCCCAAACGGATGAGTTTCGCGGGGTTAAAGTAGGGGTAAATTTTGCGTTGAGGGGGGGTCCTAATTGTGGTGTGAATGGACTTTAGGTCCAACTGAGGGGATGAAACCAAGTGACTCTAGTTAAGGAAACTAACCTAGATCCTCCCAGTTATTGTAACTAGGAGGTTAAATAACTGTAGTTAGTTACTAACAAAAGAGTTAGTCTAACCTAACTGAGGGTAATCTAACCGAACCTAGTCTAACTAACTGAGGGTTAACTAAATTAACCTAACTTCAGTTACTACTAACCTAACCTACGTGAACTAATCTAACTGAGGTTAACTAACTAACCTAGTTATCCTAACCTAACTAACCTAACCTAACTGTAGTTAAGACTAACTAGCCTAGGATTAACCAACTAACCTAACCTAGGCTAACCAACTAACCTAATCGTAGTTAGTAAATAACCGGAGGTTAGTTTAGGTTAGGTTTTTTTTTTTTTTTTTTTTTTTGGGCTGGTTGCTGTGGGGGGTTGCCCGACGGCGGCGCCCGGGGGGGGGGTTTCGCAAAGGGGGGGGGTTTGCGCAAGGGGGGGGTTTGCGCGGGGGGTGGGGGGGTTTGCGCAGGGGCGGGGGTGGGGGGTGGGCGGGGGCGGGGGGTGGCGGGGGGCTGGGGGATGCGCGGGACGGCGGCCCAGGGCGGGGCGGGGCGGGGCGGGGGTGGCGCGGGGCTGGAGGGTGCGCAGGGGCGGGGGGTTGGGGGGTGCACGGGCCAGGGCACGGCGGGGGGTGGCGGGGGGCTGGGGGGTGCGCGGGGCGGTGGCGCGGGGCGGGGCAGGGCAGGGCGGGGGGCAGGGCGGGGGGTGGCGATTCTATGATTTTCTCCACAACCGTAACACTTGATTGGTGCTTGAAATGTGTTGGGTCGCACTTGATTTGCATAGACTGGTATGAGACCCTCTGCACCTTCTACATAGTACACTGGGTACTCTGCTTCATACTCAAATAGCGAGTCTACTTCCTCGGCTTGTAATTGATGTATGGGAACTGCCTGAGGAGCTGGATTTGGTGCTCTTGGATACGGTCGTGGATTCGGATTCCTAAGTAGTTGTGGGACTTGTGTCCGAACGGGAACAGGATTTAGCCTCGGAGCTGGTGGTGCTTGTGCAAGTGCCGGTTGCCTGTATACTGGCATGGGTGCCGCTTGGTATTGTGGTGGTCGAGGCGGATTGTTGCGCATGTTGAAGATGCAACTGTTCTCATCATGACCGCCGACGACGCAGATATGGCACCACAACCGTGGCGGTGGATTTGCTTGTGCAGTGATCCTTGCTCTTAGGACTCGGCATTCATTTGCTGTATGATTTGCCAAGCAGTGTGGGCACCAGACATTTTCTCGCCGTGGATATGTTTGAGTTGGCGGCTGAGACAAGTGGAGTTTTTGATCCATGGCTTGCATCATATCTTCTTTCAGCTTCAAGGTGATGGCCTCTAGGCGATCTTCATTGGATGTTTCGGCAGTGTCCTTTGATCTGGCATCATCACTGCTAGTATCCTTGCCACCTTTCCCCATTTTGTTAGACCCGTGTTTGGCATAGGTCTTAGTCTTGTTGCACGAGTGGGAGAGGGAGCGGTAGCATGTACCCCCCCATGACGAGAGGAACCCCCAAGGGGCTGACACAAGGCGGGGATCCAGAGAGCTCAATGGAGGGAGTAGGAGGCCAAGGGTAGATGGGGAGGGCTGAGGGGATGGCAAGGTTAGTTGAGGGTAGTAGGGTGTAGTGGTGAGGCTAGGCAATTCATATCCTTGCGGATTTTCTTTCTGAGTCCTGCTATGAACCATGCCGTGAGGTACTTTGCATCTGGGCGGGGGTCACATTTGGCGATCAATCTCTTCATCTTTCCCAGGTATGTGCGTACATCTTCCCTCCGGCCTTGTTCGATCTTGCTGAGTTGGAGAGCGGGATCATCTTGTAGCCTCTCCATTTGAAAGCGACGTTTGAATTCGGTTTGAAGTAGGTCCCATGTGGCACGTTCTTCCACGAGAAGGTCGAGGTACCATTCTGACGCCTCATCAGTTAATGCCATTGGAAACCAAGCCACCTTGGTTTCATGGGATTGATCACCACCTGCTCGACATGCGGCATCAAAATGCTGGAGGAAGCGAGCTGGGTCTCCCCTACCATTATATTTGGGAAGTTCCAGTTTTCCCAAGGGGCGGCGGCCTTGATTGTTGTGATTTCGCCGATTGAAGAAGTTGTCAGCCTCTGCCTCGAGCTCGATATCACCATCATGGTCATGACGGCGTCCAGCCATGTTGGGGCGTGGAGGAGTTAAAGGGAGTTGTTGAATCTCAGGGGGGAATTTGAGGTAGAGGATTGGCGGGGGCGGTTGTTGCAATGGAGTTAGATGTGGATGGGGCGAGCGTTGGAGTCGAAGTCGTTGGCCGGAACGTAACTGCATGCAAATTGTGCGTGATTGGCCAAGGGTGTCACTACCCCAAGGGCGTTTGTGGAGGTGGTGTTGTTAGGAGAGTTAGAGTGGTGTTAGTTTGTGTAGGGACCGTCGTGTTAATAATGTGCCTAAGATTGTCCTACGTGTGTAGGGAAATGTGCCGGTGCAGACGGATCGTTAATCAGAGGTCACGGCGTGAAAATACGAGTGAATTAATGCAAAATGAGGCCCACACGGGGGCGCGAATGAACATGTGCTAGGGATGCCGAATGGGTGTGCAATGGGCTGGAAAAATACCCCGTAACGTGGTGTTTCCGTGTGTGAAATCTGGGTTCAAACAGGGTTCAATTTGGGTCCCAAACGGATGAGTTTCGAGGGGTTAAAGGAGGGGTAAATTTGGCGTTTAGGGGGGTCCTAATGGTGGTGTGAATGGACTTTAAGTCCAACCGAGGGGTTGAAACCAAGTGACTCTAGTTAGACTAACTAACTTAGATCCTCCCAGTTACTGTAACTGGGAGGTTAACTAACTGTAGTTAGTTACTAACGAAAGAGTTAGTCTAACCTAACTGAGGGTAATCTAACCGAACCTAGTCTAACTAACTGAGGGTTAACTAAACTAACCTAACTTCAGTTACTACTAACCTAACCTACGTGAACTAATCTAACTGAGGTTAACTAACTAACCTATGGTTAACTAACCTAACCTAACTTAGGTTATCCAACTAACCTAACTGCAGTTAGTCACTAACCTAAGGTTAGTTTTAGGTTAGGTTTTTTTTTTTTTTTTTTTTGGTGGTTCTGGGGGGGGCTGCCCGGGGGGGGCTGCCCGAGGTGGCGCGGGGGCGGGACGAGGGTGCGCGGGGGGGGAGGAAGGGGGGCGGGGGGTGTGCGGGGGCGGGACGGGGGGGCGGGGGGGCGGCAGGGGAGGTGGCGAGGGGGGTGCGCGGGGAAGGGCGAGGGGGGCGGGGGGTGCACGGGGGCGGGACGGGGGGGCGGGGGGGCGGCGGGGGAGGTGGCGAGGGGAGTGCGCGGGGAAGGGCGAGGGGGGTGGGGGGTGCGCGGGGGCGGGACGGGGGGGCGGCGGGGGCGGCGAGGGAGGGCGAGGGGGGTGGCGGGGGAGGCGGCGGGGGAGGTGGCGAGGGGGGTGCGCGGGGGGTGGCGGGGGAGGGTGAGGGGGGCGACGGGGGAGGGGGAGGGGGGGTGCGTGGGGGAGGGGGCGGGGGGGTGCGCGGGGGAGGGGGCAGGGGGGGCGGCGGGGGAGGGCGAGGGGGGTGGCGGGGGAGGGCGAGGGGGGTTCGCGGGGGTGGCGGGGTTGCGCGGGCGGGTGAGGGGCGCCGCCGCTGGCGGGGCGGGGGAGGGGGGAAGGGCGGGGGGGTGGCGCGGGGGGCGGGTAGCGGGGGCGGAGCGGACGGCGGCGCTGCGGGGCGCCGTCGCGGGAGGGGGGATGGGGTGGGGTGGGGTGGGGTGGGGGTTGAGCGGGGTAAGGGGCAGGGGCAGAGAGAGGGGGGTGGGGTGGGGTGGGGGTTGAGCGGGGTAAGGGGGAGGGGGAGAGAGAGGGGGGTGGGGGGGTGACCGGGGTAAGGGGGAGAGAGAGAGAAGGGGTGGGAGAGAGAACGAGGGGGAGAGAGGAGAGAGTGAGAGAAAGAGGGGGGGGGGAAAGAGGAGAGAGAGAAGAGAGAGAGAGAGGGGAAAAGGGGGAGAGAGGAGAGAGAAAGGAGAGAGAGGGGGGGAAGGAGGAGAGAGGAGAGAGAAAAGAGAGAGAGGGGGAGGGGGGAGGGGGAGGGGGAGGTGGAGGTGAAGGGGGAGGGGGGAGGGGGAGGTGGTGGTGGAGGGGGAGGGGGAAGGGGGAGGTGGTGGTGGAGGGGGAGGGGGAGAGGGGGAGATGGAGATGAAGGGGGAGGGGGGAAAGGGAGGTGGTGGTGGAGGGGGAGGGAGAAGGGGGAGGTGGTGGTGGAGGGGGAGGGGGAGAGGGGGAGGTGGAGATGAAGGGGGAGGGGGGGAGGGGGAGGTGGAGATGAAGGGGGAGGGGGGAAGGGGAGGTGGTGATGAAGGGGGAGGGGGGAAGGGGAGGTGGTGGTGGAGATGGAGGGGGAGGGGAAGGGGGGAGGTGGAGATGGAGGGGGAGGGGGGAGGGGGAGGTGGAGATGAAGGGGAGGGGGAGGGGGAGGTGGAGATGAAGGGGAGGTGGTGGTGGAGGGGGAGGGGGAGAGGGGGAGGTGGTGGTGGAGGGGGAGGGGGAGAGGGGGAGGTGGAGATGAAGGGGGAGGGGGGAAGGGGAGGTGGTGTGGAGGGGGAGGGGGGAGGGGGAAGGTGGAGGTGGAGATGAAGGGGGAGGGGGGAGGGGGAGGTGGTGGTGGAGGGGGAGGGGGGAGGGGAAGGTGGTGGTGGAGATGGAGGGGGGGGGAGGTGGAGATGGAGGGGGAGGGGGGAGGGGGAGGTGGAGATGAAGGGGGAGGGGGAAGTTGGAGGGGGAGGGGGAGAGGGGGAGGTGGTGGTGGAGGGGGAGGGGGAGAGGGGGAGGTGGTGGTGAGGGGGAGGGGGGAGGGGGAGGTGGAGATGGAGATGAAGGGGGGAGGGGGAGAGGGGGAGATGGTGGTGGAGGGGGAGGGGGAGAGGGGGAGGTGGAGATGACGGGGGGGGGGGGGTGGAGGGGGAGGGGGAGGGGGAGATGGTGGTGGAAGGGCAGGTGGGGAGGGGGAGGTGGTGGTGAAGGGGGAGGGGGAGAGGGGGAGGTGGTGGTGGAGGGGGGGAGGGGTAAAAGAGCAACAAAAAAACTGAAAGACGGAAATTGAAAAGCAAGGAGAAGTGGTTACCTGACGCTCTCCAAGTCTTTCTCGATGTAACGGGATTGTTGCGGAACAATGGACGGTGGGTGGAAGGCTAGGTCATCGCTGCGAGAAGGGCTCGATGTCACTTACATTGCGAGGATAGGAGTAAGGGGGTGGTCGATGGAGAGGGAGGAGTGTCTTGCGTGGGGCTCGGGATGAGGAAGAGAATGGAGGCAAAAAAGTGAAAGATGAAGAATGAGGGGGGTGGAGTAGGTTTTTATAGGATTGGATTTTAGGTTTAGGGTTTAGGTTTAGGGTTTAACCCTAAACTCTTCCCGAGCCATAACTCTTTATGGAGAGCTCGGTTTGCCTTTCTGTAAAAAGGTAAAATGATCGAAATTGAAAGCTCTATGCATCCGTATCCACTACCTAGCCTGATTGTATATCATGTGGCTTCTTTTTAAGAAATTAAGAAAATTTCTTAAGGTAGTAACCCCAAGTGGATGTTTGGGGTTGATATGTTTGGCTAGATTTGGAAAAAAAAATTTACTCTCCTTGCCCTTGAGTGTTATGTTCGTGAAAGTTTGAAGTAGTGACTTGTTTTACACATACCTACGTATGTTTACTCACGACTTGAGACGCTAGTCTCCCCGGCAGCGGCGCCAAATGTTGGCTCTTTCCTACTGCTTTCGTAGGAAGAGCTGGGTATTCTATGTTGCAAGGTTCCGAGGCTTTTTGTCACCTACAGATATATTGGGATTGTCGGTTGTAGTATATGTGTAGCTTAGGACCTCGAGTCGTGTTCCGGTGAGAGACGTAGGCTTAAGTGTGGTAAGCAAACAAAGTGTAAGCATGTGTAAAAGGTACGTAAACCATCTTTGTTGAGGTAATGAAGGCTTTCGCCTTCATTGGGGGTTGTAGGGTTCAGGAAGAGTTTAAGGGTTCAGAAGGAGGTTCTAGGGTTTAGAAAGAGTTCCAGGGTTTAGGAGGAGTTCCAGGGTTCAGAAGGAGGTTCCAGGGTTCAAAAAGAGTTCCAGGGTTCAGAAAGAGTTCCAGGGTTTAGAAGGAGGTTCCAAGGTTTAGAAGGGGTCCATGGTTAGAAGGAGGATCCAAGGTTTAGAAGGGGTCCAGGGTTAGAAGGAGGATCCAAGGTTCAGAGTAGAGTACATGGTGGAGAACTCGTCTCCCACGTAGATCATGGAGTTTAAGGGTTTAGGAAAGCATAGGAGTGGGAGAGGAAGAAGGTGTAAGAGCATGGGTGAAAGGAGAGAGAGGAGGTAGGAGGAGGAGGGAATAGGAGGAGGGAGAGGGAGGAGGAGGAGGAGGAGGAGGAGGAGGGAGGAGGGAGGAGGAGGAGAAGGAGGAAGGAGGAGGAGGGAGGAGGAGAGGGAGAGGGTGGGTTGCAGGGTTGGAGGAGAGGGGAGAAGGGTTGCAAGGTTAGGACATGCTTTTGGACGTGTAGTGCAAGGAAGCATGGACACTTGAGACAAATGCTTGGAATACCAAAGTAA
>NC_141617.1:27813676-27943912 GCF_047967505.1 Dipteris shenzhenensis | reverse complement strand
TGATTAGTTCACGTAGGTTAGGTTAGTAGTAATTGAAGTTAGGTTAGTTTAGTTAACCCTCAGTTAGTTAGACTAGGTTCGGTTAGGATTACTCTCAGTTAGGTTAGACTAACTCTTCAGTTAGTAACTAACTACAGTTAGTTAAACCTCCCAGCTATAATAACTGGGCGGATCTAGGTTAGGTTTCCTTAACTAGAGTCACTTGGTTTCAATCCCTCAGTTGGACCTAAAAGTCCATTCACACCACAATTAGGACCCGCCCAACGCAAAAATTACCCTACTTTAACCCCGCGAACGCATCCGTTTGAGACCCAAATTGAACCCCGTTTGAACCCAGATTTCACACACGGGAAACACCACCTTACGGGGTTTTTCCAGCCCGTTGCACACCATTTCGGCATCCCTAGCACACGTTCATTTGTGCCCCGTGTGGGCCTCATTCGCATAAATTCACTCGTATTTTCACGCCGTGACCTCCGATTAACGATCCGTCTACACCGGCACATTTCCCTACACACGTAGGACAATCTTAGGCAATGTTGGCTCTTTCCTATTGCTTTCGTAGGAAGAGCTGGGTATTTCTATGTTGCAGGGTTCGAGGCTTTTTGTCACCTACAGATATATTGGGATTGTCGTTGTAGTATATGTGTAGCTTAGGACCTCGAGTCATGTTCCGGTGAGAGACGTAGGCTTAAGTGTGGTAAGCAAACAAAGTGCAAGCATGTATAAAAGGAACGTAAACCATCTTTGTTGAGGTAATGAAGGCTTTCGCCTTCATTGGGGGTTGTAGGGTTTAGGAGGAGTTTAAGGGTTCAGAGGAGGTTCCAGGGTTTAGAAGAGTTCCAGGGTTTGGAAGGAGTTCCAGGGTTCAGAAGGAGGTTCCAGGGTTCAGAAAGAGTTCCAGGGTTCAGAAAGAGTTCCAAGGTTTAGAAGGAGTCCAGGGTTAGAAGGAGGATCCAAGGTTCAGAGTAGAGTACATGGTGGAGAACTTGTCTCCCTCGTAGATCATTGAGTTTAAGGGTTTAGGAAAGCATAGGAGTGGGAGAGGAAGAAGGTGTAAGAGCATGGGTGAAAGGAAGAGAGAGGAGGAAGGAGGAGGAGGGAAGAGGAGGAGGGAGGGGGAGGAGAGAGGAGGAGGAGGAGGAGGGAGGAGGAGGAGGAGGAGGAGGAGGGAGGAGGAGGAGGAGGAGGAAGGAGGTGGAGGGAGGAGGAGAGGGAGAGGGTGGGTTGCAGGGTTGGAGGAGAGGGGAGAAGGGTTGCAAGGTTAGGACATGCTTTTGGATGTGCAGTGCAAGGAAGCATGGACACTTGAGACAAATGCTTGGAATACCAAAGTAGACTCAACACAATGCCCCAAAGAGTGTGGGCTTCATTCCATTATGGGGTATTTATACCAAGTTGGAGAGCTTCTCTCTCTGCATGTAACACAAAGTCGTATCACAAAGTTGTAAACACAAAATTGTATCACATTCTCTCTCTACATGTAGAAGTTGTAACACAAAGTTGTTACACAAAGTTGTAACACAAAGTTGTGTCACAAAGTCGTAACACATTCTCTCTCTTCATGTAGACAAACTCGTAACACAAAGTTGTTACACAAAGTCGTAACACAAAGTTGTGTCTAGAAGATGTAACACAAAGTTGTAACACAAAGTTGTATCACAAAAGTTGTATCACAAAGTTGTAACACCTTCTCTTTCTTCATACGTTCATGTTGGCACAGAGTCAACATACTGCCGGATCCATTTTATTACCCGTCCTCGGGTTATGGCTTATTGCGATCACGTACCTAGGTTGCCATGTTTTTAGTCTAGTGGCTGTGGAACTTGTGTCGTGCCAGTCGATCCTGTTGGAGAGCCTTAGCACCATACAATTTTTGTGCAGTTCCCATGTTACCTTGATTCCCATTTGCCTTCACTCAGCTTTAATCCCAATGAACGGATTGATGCTCAGATTACAAGCCGACTCTATCAAAGAGTGATCTTCTTGGAGGCACGCCACATATCTCTGTTTGAGCAAATGGTAGATATGGGTATTTCTATGTTGTAGGGTTCCGAGGCTTTGTGTCACCTACAGATATATTGGGATTGTCGTTGTAGTATATGTGTAGCTTAGGACCTCGAGTCGTGTTCCGGTGAGAGACGTAGGCTTAAGTGTGGTAAGCAAACAAAGTGCAAGCATGTGTAAAAGGCACGTAAACCATAGTTGTTGAGGTAATGAAGGCTTTCGCCTTCATTGGGGGTTGTAGGGTTTAGGAGGAGTTTAAGGGTTCAGAAGGAGGTTCCAGGGTTTAGAAAGAGTTCGAGGGTTTAGGAGGAGTTCCAAGGTTCAAAAGGAGGTTCCAGGGTTCAGAAAGAGTTCCAGGGTTCAGAAAGAGTTCCAAGGTTTAGAAGGAGTCCAGGGTTAGAAGGAGGATCCAAGGTTCAGAGTAGAGTACATGGTGGAGAACTCGTCTCCCTCGTAGATCATTGAGTTTAAGGGTTTAGGAAAGCATAGGAGTGGGAGAGGAAGAAGGTGTAAGAGCATGGGTGAAAGAAGAGAGAGGAGGAAGGAGGAGGAGGGAAGAGGAGGAGGGAGGGGGAGGAGAGAGGAGGAGGAGGAGGAGGGAGGAGGAGGAGGAGGAGGAGGAGGGAGGAGGAGGAGAGAAGGAGAAAGGAGGAGGAGGGAGGAGGAGAGGGAGAGGGTGGGTTGCAGGGTTGGAGGAAAGGGGAGAAGGGTTGCATGGTTAGGAAATGCTTTTGGACGTGCAGTGCAAGGAAGCATGGACAGTTGAGACAAATGCTTGGAATAGCAAAGTAGACTCAACACAATGCCCCAAAGAGTGTGGGCTTCATTCCATTATGGGGTATTTATACAAGTTGGAGAGCTTCTCTCTCTGCATGTAACACAAAGTTGTAACAAAAAGTTGTATCACATTCTCTCTCTTCATAAGTTTATGTTGGCACAAAGTCAACATACTCCCGGATCCATTTTATTACCCATCCTCGGGTTATGGCTTATTGCGATCACGTACCTGGGTTGCCATGTTTTTAGTCCAGTGGCTGTGGAACTTGTGTCATGCCAGTCGATCCTGCTGGAGAGGCTTAGCACATACAATTTTTGCGCAGTTTCCAGGTAGCCTGTATCTACCATTTGCTCGAACAGAGATATGTGGCGTGCCTCCAAGAAGATCACTCTTTGATAGAGTTGGCTTGTAATCTAGGCATCAATCCGTTCATTGGGATTTAAGCTGAGTGGAGGCAAATGGGAATCAAGGTAACATGGGACCTCCATAATTAATTCTAATGTTTTACAGAATATGGCACTTTGGCGAAGGAAGCGATCAATGTTGCTGCGCATTGTTTGTTCATGCTGCTGAAGTGCTTGGATCATGGTGCCTTGGATATTCCATTCTACACCAGAGTAGGGTTCGATCATTGGCCAATTAATGACTCGATCTTCAGCCAAAGTGTGTGTATGTTGGCTTCCCATTTTTTACGCCGTGGAACTGCATAGAACTTGGGATGGGTTCTGAGACATGGAGGTGCCCGTAAGTACTCCTTTAAGAAGATTACATCAAAGAGCTTGGGACGGTGCCAATCAAGTTGTGGATCCAATTTGCTAATCCAACCGTCACTTATTTGATGCTGACGAAGGTTGGTAGGAAAGTTACCCAGGGTCCATCCATCACGAGTTTTCATATCAGGATATTTGCTCCAAAATTCCTTGATGGGGTTACTGGGAAGTGGTATCTCATCAAAATCATACCCATCAGTGGAACTTGGCATGGGTGTACGAATTGGATTATCCGGATCCTAATATTCAAAATCAAATACTGCATCATTTTCTGCTGATGGAAGCACCAGAAGTGTCGGAGGTGATGACGGGGCCAGGAGAGAATCAGGGGACATGGGGGAGAAATATGGCTGAGTGATAGTGGCGGAAGGGGGAGCAGAGGGGAGGGGGGAAGAAATGGGAAAATGGTTTGAGCAGCTTGGTAATCCTCAAGGGTAGGATTAGCAAGGGAGGGGAAAAAGCTAGGTGTGAGGGGCTCGTAAGTTTGTGACTGTTGGGGTAAGTTGAAAATGGTGAGAGGCATGAGCAAAGAGACGATGGAGGGAATAGATGTTAGGATGGAGCTCGGGGAAGGTTAAGAGGGTGGTAGCAGCAAGGGGAAGTGAGGTTATGATGTTGGCAGAAAGAGTGGTTAGATATGGGAAGTTGGATGTGAGATAGGCCTTGTCATGTTCTGACACTTCTTTTTGCTGGTGCGATGGGACAATCAGCTGTATCGGTGGGATGTCGGTTATGTCGTGCCGTGCAAATAATAGGGATGGCCTTTGTAGCAATGGCAACAAACCTACAACCCTGAGGGGAGGACTACTTCTTTTTGCTGGTGCGATGGGACAATCAACTGTATGGGACAATCACCTGCAATAACCCTGAGTGAGATAGGCCTTGTCATCTTCCGACACTTCTTTTTGCTGGTGCGATGGGACAATCAGCTGTATGGGTGGGATGTCAGTTATGTCGTGCTATGCAAATAATAGGGATGGCCTTTGTAGCAATGGCAACAAACCTGCAATAACCCTGAGGGGAGGACTACCCATGAGGCAGACATATGCAATGAAAGCATCCGTCCTGAGTGTAATAAACCCGGCATGTGTAGACAGGCAGAAGATATTCTTCTCATCTTCAGACAAGTCTTGGCAAATTATGCACAAGGTTTTAATCCCGATTGATCATTTCCAGTTGATTGTTGGATGAGCAGATATGATCCTGAGTTGGAGTTGCTTCCATTGGATAAGCACGCGTGCGTTGAGGTGATCTTCCACTTGTAGAGCAGCCACAAGCTCTTCGTACACCACGGTTGTGCATTGTAGTGGGGCGTCATTGGTGTTGTCTTCCAATGCCTCATTGTTGTGCCTCATTGTTGTGCACTAGCAATTGGAGTTCAAGCTTGGAGATGGCTATTTTTTGGGAGTGCATCTCATTCATTTTTTCTTTGTACTGATGGTAGATGGTTGTGTATGCCTCCTTAAGCTTTTTCATTTGCAAGGTGACCTTTGCCTGTTGAGGAATGTCTTCAGTGGTATTGGACCATTGGTCCAAGAACTAGGCTTGTGAAGTGCTGGCCTCTTGAACAGTAGCAAGTTGGTCTTTTAAGAGTCGGCATTCCCTTGTAAGCTCATCAATGCTACAGGCACGTACTGCCAAAGATTGTTTCATGTCTTCAAGCTTGTCTTTGCAATCCTGAAGCTCTTCTTCTTTGTGAATGAGAGTGAGTCGAGCTTGTGCCACTACCTTTGTTTGTTGTGTATGTGCAGATGTCAGGGA
The DNA here is from genome assembly GCF_047967505.1 of Dipteris shenzhenensis. Lineage (NCBI taxonomy): Eukaryota > Viridiplantae > Streptophyta > Polypodiopsida > Gleicheniales > Dipteridaceae > Dipteris > Dipteris shenzhenensis. Next base: position 27,938,596 of record NC_141617.1, on the reverse strand, counting down.
GTTATAGGAGGTCTATAGGATTGCCATTGCTTCTACTGCCGCAGTCAGCTGTGTTTGACTTTGGTGGAGGTTGGAGGTCACATCCCTTACGGCCTTCTCTTGAGCTTGGAGAGCCTGGTTCATGCGCACTTCTTCTATCTCCTTCTCATCTATCTGTGCCCGAAGTGCATTGACCTCTATGGTGATTGCCTGGAATTGGTCTTTGATTTCTGATGCCGTCTGCCTTTCCAATTCTCTTGCATATGCTTCCTTAGCCAAGCTAGTGAAGAGTTCTGACATTTGGGTCATTTGGCTAGCTTGATGTTGGAGAATGACAGACGGTGATGAGGTCTGGCGATATTATTGATACAAGTGGTGCCCATGTAGCCATCCCGATGATTCTGTAGTACTTGGGGGAGGTTGTTCCAATGGCATTTCAGTCCCTTGTGTACAATAGTCATACTGCTGATCTGGCACTAGCTCTCCTTGGGGCTCATCGACTGGCATGGCATCGATGGGCGGTTCGTGGTCTCAAGCTCTGGTGCTGATCGTTCCTCAGGTTCGGGTGCCAACCTTGTCTCGAGCTTGGGTTGGTGCTGTTGGTGGAGACTTAGTGGTTGCAGTTGTGCACCGAGCTGTAGCATTTCCTGGGGCAATTCTGCAATCCTGCTTTCCAGAATAGGTACTTCTGTTAAGGCATCTATACTTATCAATGTGATAGCTGGAGCAGTTGATGACGGCTCCCATATTGGTGAGAAGGGTATGTCCAACTCCTCAATTGGCTTTGGAGATTGGGGCAGGGTCATTTCTCTTTCTTGTAGTTCTTTTTTGATGATTATAGCCAATAAGTGCGGAATTTTACATTTCTGGCCTGAAGAACCATCGAGTTTTTTGGTAAAGAAAATGACGAAGTGTTGGACCCAGTCTTGTTTTAGCTTCCTACTCAGCAAAACAAATGTGCGGAGTGGAAGGGAGCGTTCCTTGCCGTTCTTTATTCCCAGGATTTTGGATAGAAATTGTGCTGCTTCCTTGAGGCGAGGGTCAAGGATTGTGCGAAGCAATATGCCATCTCTATGGATCAGGGTACCCTTGGTGAGGAGAAACTGCACTTCGGTAAACTTTGCATCAGCAGACCGTTTAGGGTATTGGCCACCTTGTTTTGGCAGAGAGAAAGCCCTTTGAATGACCGTACTGTCGAGGATAATGTTCAATGGGCTCTGCTGTACAGTGATTGTACCGTACTTGCCATCCGTTGCATTGCTGGAGTAGTAAGAGTGGAGAAAGTCCTTGATGTAGGCTCAGGGGGTTCACTATGTATAAACCCTCTATATCACGTGTGTTAAAGGCCTATTTCTAAAATCCCTTATCTGTAAATTTTTCATTAATAAAATATACCCCTTTTCTATACAAATCTGTAAATTTTTTCCAAAACTATTTTAAATAGTCCCTTATGTATATTTATTTTTGTAAATTTTAGAAATAAAAAATATCCTTTTGTTGAACTCATGTGATAGGGTTACATATGATGAGTGACCCCCCCAAGGATGTAGGTGGTCATGATAGGACTATCCTCCAAGGATTTGAGGCTCTCATGCAAATTGCCTAGACCCCGTGTAAAGAATAAGGGAGAGAGATAGGAGACTCAAGTTCAGCTTTCTTCACAACACACAAAAGAGAGAGGACACAAGGTTGGAGGGTGAAGCCTTTCTTCACTTTTGCACACAACAACAATACAATAGAAGAGGGAAATACCCTATATGTCAAACCCTAGAATACGTGGTTCATATGTGAACCCAAACCAAAAACATACGTGGTAGTCTAACTACACCACGAGTACAACTAACATAGGCGGTGACATAAATGATAGTCATCCAGGAGATATATCGGGGGTAGAGCTTGATATCTCAACACTCCCCCTCAAGCTCAAATCCATCTCACGTACACCAAGCAAGCTCCTAAATCTACGAAGCTTCTCGGTACCCAATGCCTTCATAAAAATATCAGCCATCTGCTCCTCAGTGCTGACATAGACAAGATCAATCTCACCAGCTAGAACCTTCTCTCTCACAAAGTGATAATGCACCTCAATGTGCTTCGTTCTAGCATGATAAACTGGGTTATTAGCAAGCATGATGCTGCTAATGTTGTCACAATGAATGACAACTGCTGCATGAATTGACTGTCCCATATCTGCAAGTAGCTTCCGTAACCAAGCTACCTCACATGCAGCCATTGCTGCACCCCTGTACTCAGCCTCTGTGCTCGACAAGGCAACTGTTGGCTGCTTCTTGCTGCTCCAACTGATGGCACCACTCCCAAGGGAAAACATAAAACCACTAGTAGATCTCCTGTCTGAGACACTACTAGCCCAGTCAGCATCTGTGTATCCATGTACCTGTAATGCACACCCAGCTTCATAAAACAGTCCATAATGCAATGTGGACTTCACATACCGCAGTATGCGCCTAGCCGCATCCAAATGTGGCTTCCTCGGTGCCTGCATAAACTGACTCACCAGCCCCATAGCATAGCTCAAATCTGGTCTGGTTATAGTCATGTAAATCAAGCTACCTACTATGCGCCTGTACATAGTAATATCTTCAAGAAGCTCACCTGTCTCTGCATTGAGCTTCACATTCTGCTCCAATGGAACAGAGATAGGCTTACAGCCTGTCATCCCATATTTGGACAGCATGTCCAAACCGTATTGCCTTTGCAACAGCCATATCCCACTCGGGGATCTAATAACCTCAATGCCCAAGAAGTAACGCAGCTCTCCCAAATCCTTCATCTCAAATTTCTGCTTCAACAGCAGCTTCACTTCATTAATGTCTGCATCACTATCACCTGTAATAATCAAGTCATCAACATAGATGACTACAAGCACAATCCCTCTATTTGTCCTTTTCACATAAAGTGAAAAATCTGAATTGGAAATCTGAAATCCAATAGTGACAAGATATTGCCCTATCTTGTCTGACCATGCCCTCGGCGCCTGTTTTAAGCCATACAAGGCTTTGCGCAACCTGCATACAAAATCGGGGTGTGAATTATCCTCATAACCTTTTGGCTGCATCATATAAACCTCTTCCTGCAAATCACCATGCAAGAAGGCATTTTTCACATCCATCTGATGCAAAGACCATCCCTTTGCAGCAGCCATAGCAATTACTGCTCTCACGGTTGCCATCCTTGCAACTGGGCTGAAAGTTTCTTCATAGTCAATTCCATATGTCTGCGCAAAACCTTTGGCAACCAATCTTGCCTTGTACCTGCTAACAGACCCATCAGCATTGTGCTTTACTTTGTAAACCCACTTACAACCAATAGCCTTCTTATCATGAGGCAAAGGCATCAAATCCCAAGTGTGGTTTGCATCCAAGGCAGCCATCTCTTCATCCATAGCTGCTTCCCAATTTTTATGCCCTGCTGCATCCTCAAAACATGTGGGCTCTGGCTCCTCTAGAACCTTAACCATATAAGCATAGTGATGTGCTGTATACCCATCATATCTCAGCCTGTCAACTGGATACTTAATACGAGTGGACCTCCGTACAACTGGATCAGTTGTAGGAGTCTTTAAATCATGCCTGCTTTTCCTTGCACCAGGTGTAACAACAGAAGGAATCCCAAGTTCCTCATGAAGGCTCATTTCAGAGCCGCTTGACTCTCCATCAACATGAGAGCTACCAGTAGACACATCAAACACTGGAGCATGGTCTACTTTTTCTTTTCCCTTATGTGATACCTGCACAACACTATCAGGGCTGCCATGTGACGATTCACTAGATCTCAATCTCCCTGTCCATGCATTAGATCCACTAGTAGAGGACTCTCTGGGTCCACTCAAGGCTTGAGATTGCTGCTCTGCATTTATTGCAGCATTCCCATTTCCTGCATCTGCATCTCCTACCATAACAGTTGGTGCATACCAGCTGCTCATTTCATCAAAAACAACATCTCTGCTCACTTGCATTTTGCGGGTGGAAGGGTTATAACAGCGATACCCTTTCTGGTGCAGAGCATATCCAATAAAGATGCATTTTTCTACCTTTGGATCCAGCTTTGTTCTCTTCTCATCGGGAACATGAACATAAGCTATGCAACCAAATACCTTCAAGTGAGAAATATCTGGTTTTTGGCCTATATACATTTCTTCAGGCGTCATGCCATGGACAGCTGCAGTGGGGGTTCTGTTCATAATATAAACAGTAGTTGCTACTGCTTCAGCCCAAAAATAATCAGGCATGTTTTTCTCATTTAGTATCGCCCGTCCTACTTCTGCAATATGCCTGTTCTTCCTTTCTGCAACCCCATTCTGCTGAGGGGTAGACCTGCATGAGTACTTCCTTTGAATTCCCTGTTCTTTCAGATATTCACAAAATTCTTCTGAAAAGTACTCTCCCCCTCCATCAGATCTTAGCACTTTAATATGCACACCTTTCTCTTTTTCAACCATGGCCTTAAAAGCCTTGAAATGGCTGAACACTTCACTTTTGTGCTTCATAATCCTAGTGTAGTCATCAATAAACGTCACATAATAATGGCATCCACCAATAGAAGCAGCTTTGGTTGTCCAAACATCTGAATGGATCACTTCCAAAGGTCTTCTGCTCACCTTAGCATTTTTGGGAAATGCATGTCTGGCCTGCTTACCCATTTGGCATGCTTCACATACCTTTTGCATTCCCTCAACTCTTAATTTAGGCAAACCTGCAACAATGTTTTTCGTTTGCATAGATTTCAGCCTTTGTATATTCACATGCCCAATGCGCTTGTGCCATATCTCAATATCTGCAATGACACCTCTCCCATGCGCAAACATAGCAGCTTTCACCTCAGGCATATCAACATCCAAGGTGAACATTCTGCCATTTTTGTTGCCTTTCGCAACCAAGCGGCACTTATTTTTCAAGTCCTCAACAAAGCATCCATCAGGATTAAATCTAATCTGCAGACCTTACTCAACCATCTGGCCAACTGAAACCAGGTTCTTAGTGATTTTTGGAACATGAAGTACATCTGCCAAGTACTTCGTTTTGCCATCCTGCATAGCCAATGGCACTTTACCAACCTGCGTAATTGGGTGCGCAGTATCATCACCTGTTTCAACATAACCTGGCTTATCCAAATTTCTAACATCATGAAACCACTCACCATGACTGGTCATGTGGTTAGAGGCACCTGAATCAACATACCAAACATCATTGCAAGCTGTAGCATCTCCTGACATGGAGTTAACCATATGCTGCATCACAAAAAGGTGCTCATTTCTGTCGTCACCATGCCCACTTGATGATGCATAGTTGCTTTGCTGCAACTTCCCACTTTTGATGTCATTCTGCTTTTTATAGCATGTATTCTCCTTGTGTCCAGGCTTTCCACAATAATAGCATTCTGTGCTGCTATTTATTTGCTGGTTCCTTTGCCATGAACCACGGCCTCTTTGGCTCCCCCTGCCTCTAGAACTACCACGTCCTCCTCCATAGGACTGGTTTTCCTGTTGTTGCTGTTGGTTCTGATTTCCTGCACGGCCACCAAAACGGCCTCTTCGTCTACCCCTGCCTCTACCTGTATTCAAGTAGAAAGCAGTCTCTTGAGAAGTTGAGGTGGCTGAACCACCATTCCTTTGCTCTTCACTCAGCAAGAGAGCAATAAGTTCCTGAAAATCAGGAAATGTTTCACGGACTCCAATGGATGTCCGAAACTGTGCATAATCTTTCCCAAGACCATTCAAGGTCACGGACACTAAGTCCTCATCATCAACAGGTGCTCCAATGGAGGCAAGAGAATCTGCAAGGCATTTCACCTTCAAGGAATACTCATTTATATTCAAATTTTTCCTTTGCACATTGTGCAACTCCTGCTTTAGCTCCATCTTTCGTGCTTTGGTATTTGTGCTATACAGCTTTACCAATGTATCCCATGCTTCCTTAGGCGTCTCTACATCCTATATATGCACAATCATAGAATCTGAAATGCTAACAGACAGCCAATACAGGCATTTTCTGGCTTTTTCATGCCATTCTTTAAAGGCCTTCAATTCAGCAGGAGTGGGAGCAGCACCCAAAACTGGTTCTGTAGTTTCACCACTGATGTACTCCCTAACTCCCTTTCCCATAAGGAAGTTTGTCATCCTGAACTTCCATGCTTGGAAGTTGTTCTTGTCAAGCTTCTCACTGACAATGGTAGACAGATTCTCACACATTTTATAAATCACGAATTGCAACAGCAACCTGTAAACACAGCAAATGCCTCACAAGGGCAAATAGCAAAACTTCTGCAAAAAGCCTCACAGGGGCAGATCTGCAACACTGACGAAAGTGGTATTTCACCACACAGTCACTTCCTAGTGACGATTTTGCATCAACAAGCAACAGGCATGAATCTGCAACTCCCAATATCTCTGCACATAGGCATACGATGCAATTTCTGTGGCACCTTTCCACCGACTAGCCGCGCAGTGGTCGCACAGCGAAAAACAGGGCCTTTTTTTGAGTGCCTGCGAAGAACTTCCGCCTTCAAAACCGGGCCCCGAAACGGCCACAAATCAAAAAAATAAAGTCACCAAGGGCTTTGCCCTGTCCCGCAGCATATACTGTGCTCTCGCCACACCGCGAAGGGCCTCTCAATCTGAAACAGTGCACTCCTGCACTTCTGGCTGTGCTACCTGCAGAGATTTGCTCCCAACCTCGAAATAGGAAAGCAACACTGGTCCTCTTACCAAGACACCACAAACTTGGCTTGCTTTCTTGAGCTCCTTACCACGAACAAGGCTCTGATACCATGTAAAGAATAAGGGAGAGAGATAGGAGACTCAAGTTCAGCTTTCTTCACAACACACAAAAGAGAGAGGACACAAGGTTGGAGGGTGAAGCCTTTCTTCACTTTTGCACACAACAACAATACAATAGAAGAGGGAAATACCCTATATGTCAAACCCTAGAATACGTGGTTCATATGTGAACCCAAACCAAAAACATACGTGGTAGTCTAACTACACCACGAGTACAACTAACATAGGCGGTGACATAAATGAAGTCATCCAGGAGATATATCGGGGGTAGAGCTTGATATCTCAACACCCCGTTGCTCTAAGTAAGATGTTGCTTCCTGGGAAAGAGCATAAGTCGATGTGGGTGGCCAGACAAGTTCCAATGATTGGGCCTTGTTAACGGTTGTGTAGGCCGGCTATGACTGGGGTGGCATTTGTTTTGCTTGGACATGCACTGAATCTTCTTCGAAGCTATCGCTTTGGACCACGAACGCCTGTGGTCTCTGTGGTTGAGAGGATATAGATGGCTGCAAACTCTGGAGGGGGTCCCGTGGTTGAGGCGGTGGGCTCTTTCTGCGCATCCTCTTTAGTGGCGGCATCTTTTCTGAACGTGCATCCATGTACATGTAGTGTACCATTGATCATTAAATTGATTGGCATGCCTGTATGACCTTTCTGTGTGTGTGTGGGAGAGAGATCCTTAAAAAAAAAAAAAATTTATTATACATCCTTTGAGAGTGTGGAATGAAAGTGTGAGGTGCAATTATTCATGCAATCATCTATGTGTCTAAGCGAAAGCGTGTGAGTGCACGTGACCTAGTAGTAGCTAAGTAGGGACTAACTATATGCTTTTTTTGCTGGGATTTTCATAGGGCAGCTAGAACTCATCATCACTTCTGAGCTCTAGGTAAAATCGATTGAGGCTACGTATATGTGCGAAGACGTACATATGCAAGTGAGTGCTCGTGATACAATCTAATCCTAACTAAGGAAGACTTGGTTTTCTAAATCTTCATTTTTGTTGGGGATGGCTCGCGTGTTGATGTAGTAGCGCTTCAGTCGGCTCCCGTTTATTGTTGTGTTGAATTGGACTCCATCTAGTGTTTCAAGTAGCACAGCTCCGATGGGATTCATCTTTCGTACTCGGTAGGGTCCTTGACCTAGATACTTCAGTTTTCCCTTGTGTACTTTGGCATTGTATAACAGGACTAAGTCGCCTTCCTTGATGTCTTTAGCTTTCAGATTCCTGTCAAACCATGTCTTTCTTCGACGTTTTTCTGTTGTCATGGCATGATAAGCGACTAGTCTTGTCTTTGTATGCTTTTCCAATTGACAGAGCCTTTCTTTCAAGGACTCATGATCACCCATGTGTTCCTGTACTATGATGCGTAGACTTGGTATTACAAATTTGAGTGGGACCACGGCTTCAAGGCCGTACACCAATTGAAAAGGTGTGTTCCCTGTACTGACCTTGAATGTGGTTTTGTATGCCCATAAGGCTGCATTCAGTTTCTCTGCCCAATCCAAACGCTGCGGTTCTACTACCTTGGTGAGGATATTGCATATGATTTTGTTTGTGGATTCTGCTAGTCCATTCCCTTGGGGGTAGTAGGGTGTGCTTTTTCTATGGATGACCATGAAGCCAGACAAGAGTTCTTGGATTACCTCATTGACAAAATGTGTGCCTCTATCTGACACAATTTCAATGGGGCATCCGAATCGAGTGATCACATGTTCGTATAAGAATCTTGTTGTGCTTTTGGCATCTGCCTTTTTGACTGCTTTAGCTTCAGCCCATTTTGTAAAGTAATTAGTGGCCACAATGATGTAGCGTGCCTGTGTTCCTTTTGCTGCTGGATGTATGGGACCCACATAGTCAATCCCCCATTTTTCAAATGGTTGTTGTGCAACAATTGGTGTTAGGGGATTGAAGTCTTTGTGTTGTGGTTTAATAGTTCGTTGGCATACATCACAGCCTTTTACATATTCATAGGCATCTGCCCACAGTGGATGCCACCAGTAGCCTGCGAGGAGAACTTTTCTTGCTGTGGCTTCCCCTTGGAAGTGTCCTTCTGCAATGCCTTCATGGACTTCACTCAAGATTGGTAGGATCTCATGAGGCATTACACATCTTCTTAATATCTGGTCCTTGCCCATCTTGTATTGTTGTCCTGCAATGAGTTGATAGGGTGCAGCTTTTAGAATCAATTTTCTGGCATCTACTGCTTTCATGTCAGGGGGTGGTCTTCCTGCCATCAAGTACCCAATGATATCTCCACACCATTCTGGAACCGCATCTATTTGAAATAGTGTGGCATCTGGTAAGTCGTCTTCTACTCCAGTGGCTTCTTCTCCTATCTTAACTCGAGACATGTGATCGGCAATGTAGTGTTGGGCACCTTTGCGGACCACGATTTTGAAGTTGAATTCTTGCAGCAAGAGGAGACATCTGGTTATTCTTCCTGTGGTACATGGACGGTTCACAAGATAAAGCAATGCTTGATGGTCGGTGTAGAAGACAAAATCATTTGCGAGTAGATAGTGCCGAAATTTCTTTACACTATACACCATTGCTAGGGCTTCTCTTTTTGTGGTTGTATAGTTGATCTCTGCATCATTGAGTTGTCGACTGGCGAAGTAGACGGGGTAGTCTTTCTTATGTTCACAAGGTTGACAAAGCACACTCCCAATTGCATACTTGGATCCATCAGTATGAACATGAAAATTCAATATCCCAATTGGGAGATATAAGGATGGGTGCTGTGATTAGGCGCCACTTTAAAAGCTCAAAGGCTTGGTCGCACTCTTCGGTCCATAAGAACTCCACTAATAATTTGTAAAGTGGTCTAGCTTGTTGAGATATCGAGCTCCACTCGCGATATGCCAGGGTGACTGTTGTGCATTTATGTCACCGACTTGTTAGCTGGAGATGCGGTTGGTACACCGCCCACGAATAATAGCTGGATGACAGCTATCCTTATCTACTCTAGTTTGTGGCTCAGTTAGTATGCCACCTTAGCTAGTTGAGTTTGGTTTGAGACCCACATATAGGGTTCTTCTATTTTCTTTGTAAGAGAGTTCTTTTGGCTTTCACAACTAAGAAGAGGAAAACTGTTTTCAGCCTCCACCTTTGTGTGTATTCCCCGTTTGATTGTGAGAAAGCCACAAGTGAGACTCCTTCCCTCTCTCCCACAATCTTCACATGGTATCAGAGCCAGGTTTGTGGTAAGGAGCTCAAGAAAGCAAGCCAAGTTCGTGGTGTCCTGGTAAGAGGACCAGTGTTGCTTTCCTATTTCGAGTTTGGGAGCAAATCTCTGCAGGTAGCATAGCCAGAAGTGCAGGAGTGCACTGTTTCAGATTGAGATGCCCTTCATAGTGTGGCGAGAGCGCAATATATGCTGCGGGGAAGCGCGAAGCCCTTATTTACTTTATTTTTATGATTTGAGGCCGTTTCGGGGCCCGTTTTGAAGGCGGAAGTTCTTCGTAGGCACTCAGAAAAAGGCCCAGTTTTTTGCTGTGCGACCACTGGGCGGCTAGTCGGTGGAAAGGTGCCGCAGAAATTGCATCGTATGCCTGTGTGCAGAGATATTGGGAGTTGCAGATTCATGCCTGTTGCTTGTTGATGCAAAATCGTCACTAGGAAGTGACTGTGTGGTGAAATACCACTTTCATCAGTTTTGTAGATCTGCCCGTGTGAGGCAAAAAGCTGTGTTTTTTGCAGTGACAGAATATTTTGCAGTGTTCTGTAATGGCATCTGACTCTCTTTCACAGATTGTCACTGAAAAGCTTGACAAGAATAACTTCCAGGCATGGAAGTTTAGAATGACGAATTTCTTGATGGGAAAAGGCTATTGGGAATTCATTACAGGAAATGAAGAAGAACCTGTTCTTCCTAATGTTCCCAGTCAACAGGAAATGCAAGCATTGAAAGGATGGCATGAGAGAGCCAGGAAAGTTATGTACTAGCTATCTATCAGTATTTCGGACTCCATGATTGTGCATATTCAGGATGCAAATACGCCAAAGGAGGCATGGGATACTTTGGCAAAAATGTATAGCACAAATATGCAAGCCAGGAAAATGCAACTCAAACAGGAGTTGCACAATGTGCAGAGAGAAAATTTGAGCATAAATGACTACCACATGAAAGTGAAGAAAATTGCATATGCACTTGCTTCCATTGGGTCGCCAGTGGATGATGACGATTTGGTTTCTGTGACCTTGAATGGTCTAGGAAAGGATTATGCACAGTTCCAGACATCCATTGCCATCCGTGAAAAATTTCCAGATTTTGAGGAGTTGATTGCTCTTCTAATTTCTGAAGAGCAGAGAAATGGGGGTGCATCTTCTTCAACAGGAACTTCAAAAGAAACTGTCTTCTACTCAAATGCTGGCAAAGGTAGAGGCAGAGGTAGAGGAGGCCGATCTGCAAGCCGTGGTAGAAATCAAAATATGCAGCAAACGCAAGAAAACCAGTCCTATGCAGGAGGACGTGGCAAAATGGGTCATATGGCTAAGGACAGCTACAAAAAGCAGAATGACATTATGAATGGAAAATTGCAGCAAGGCAATTATGCATCTTCTAGCAGGCAGGGTGATGATAGAAATGAGCATCTATTTATGGTGCAGCATATGACCAATTCTGTGACAAGTGCAGAAGAACAAAATGATGTGTGGTATGTTGACTCAGGTGCATCAAACCACATGACAGGTCATGCAGAATGGATGCAAGATGCAAGAAAAATGAAAAAACCAGGATTTGTGGAGACTGGTGATGATACTGCACATCCTATTGTGCAGATTGGCAAAATTCCTTTGTCTATGCAGGATGGGAAAAATAAATACTTGTCTGATGTATTTCATGTTCCGAACATCACCAAGAACCTGGTTTCTGTTGGTCAGATGGTTGAGTAGGGCTTGCAGGTTAGATTTAATCCTCATGGATTCTTTGTTGAGGATATGAAAAATAATGGTCGCTTGATAGCAAAAGGAAAGAAGAAGGGCAGGATGTTTACGTTGGATGCAGACATGCCTGAATTTAGTGCAGCAATGTTTGCACATGGGACCGGTGTAGTTGCAGATATTGATATCTGGCACAAACGCATTGGTCATGTTAATATACAGCGACTTAAATCAATGCAAGCCCAAAATATTATTGCAGGATTGCCAAAATTCAAGGTTGCAGAAATGCACAAGGTTTGTGAAGCCTGTCAATTTGGGAAACAGGCAAGGAAACCTTTTCCTAGGCATGTTCAAGAGAGTAAAAAGCGATTGGAATTAATCCACTCTGATGTGTGGACTACAAAAGCAGCATCTATTGGAGGCTGTCACTATTTTGTCACATTTATTGATGACTTCAACAGAAAACTGTGGGTGTATTTTATGAAAAAGAAAAGTGAAGTGTTTGGGCACTTCAAAGCTTTCAAAGCTATGGTTGAAAAAGAAACAGGCCTGCAAATAAAATGCCTAAGGTCAGATGGAGGGGGAGAGTACCTCTCAAATGAGTTTGTAAGGTTCTTGTAGGAGCATGGTATAAAGCAGCAATATTCATGCAGTCATACCCCACAGCAAAATGGAATTGCAGAAAGAAAAACCAGGCATATTGGAGAGGTATCTCGGGCTATGCTAAATGAAAAAGATCTACCAGATTATTATTGGGCTGAAGCAGTTGCTACAGCAGTCTATATAATGAACAGGACTCCCACTGCAGCAATACATGGCATGACGCCAGAGGAGATGTATACTGGTAGGAAACCAGATATTTCTCATTTGAAGATTTTTGGTTGCATTGCCTATGTCCATGTGCCAGATGAGTTGAGGTCCAAGTTGGATCCAAAAGCTGAGAAGTGCGTCTTTATTGGTTATTCTCTGCAGCAGAAAGGGTATAGATGCTATAACCCTTCTACACGAAAGTTCACAGTGAGCAGAGATGTTGTTTTTGATGAGATGAGCAGCTGGTATAAACTAGTAAATGTGATGATTGATGTAGATGCACAAAATGGTAATGCTGCACAAAATTCACAGTAGCAATCACAAAATATCAGTGGACCTACAGTGTCCTCTAGCAGTGGTTCACATACTTCGCCATGGATAGGTAGATTGAGATCAGGAGAATCTCCTCAAAGCAATGCAGATAGTGGTACACAGGTATCACGAAAAGGAAAAGAGAAGGTAGATCAGCCCATGTTTGATGTGAATGCAGGTCACTCTTGTGTGGATGGTGAATCCAGTGGCTCAGAACAGAGCATTGATGATGAGTTGGGTATTCCTTCTGTTGTTACACTTGGAGTAAGGAAGACCAGGGATGTTTTGAGAGAACCTGGAAGTAAGCCTATTTTGTGTAGGTCTACCAGGGTTAGGTATCCTGTGGATAGGCTGAAATATGATGGATTTACAGCCATTCACTCTGCCTATATGGTCAAAGTGATACAGGAACCAGAACCCACTTCTTTTGAGCAAGCCATGGGAAATGAAAAATGGGAGAAAGCCATGGATGAAGAAATGGATGCCTTGGATGCAAATGCTACATGGGAATTGGTGCCTTTGCCTAAAGACAAGAATGCAATTGGATGTAAGTGGGTTTATAAGATCAAGCACAATGCAGATGGTTCTGTGAATAGATACAAGGCAAGATTAGTTGTCAAGGGGTATGCATAGACATATGGCATTGATTATGAAGAAACTTTCAGCCCGGTTGCAAGGATGGCAACCGTAAGAGCAGCCATTGCTATGGCTGCATCAAAGGGATGGTCTTTACATCAGATGGATGTAAAGAATGCCTTCTTGCATGGTGATTTGCAAGAAGAGGTCTTTATGGAGCAGCCAGCAGGTTATGTTCATGGTATTCATCCTGAGTTTGTTTGCAGGTTGAAGAAAGCCTTGTATGGCTTGAAGCAAGCACCTAGAGCATGGTCTGACAAGATAGGACAGTATCTTGTCACTATTGGCTTTCAGATTTCCAAGGCAGATTTCTCACTCTATGTGAGAAAAACAGAGAAAGGGATTATGCTGCTGGTCATTTATGTTGATGATTTGATCATCACAGGTGATAGTGATGAAGATATCCTTCATGTGAAAATGCTATTGAGGCAGAAGTTTGAGATGAAGGATTTGGGAGAGCTGCGTTATTTCTTGGGCATTGAGGTGATTAGATCACCAAGTGGGATACAGCGCTTGCAGAGGCAGTATTGATTGGACATGCTGTCCAAATATGGGATGACAGGCTGTAAGCCTATTTCAGTTCCTTTGGAGCAGAATGTGAAGCTGAGCGCAGATGCAGGTGAGCTTCTGGAGGACCCTACTATGTACAGACGCATAGTAGGAAGTTTAATTTACATGACTATTACCAGGCCAGATTTGAGCTATGCTGTTGGGTTGGTAAGTCAGTTTATGCAGGCTCCAAGGAAACCGCATTTGGATGCGGCTAGATGCATACTCAGGTATGTGAAGTCCACATTGCAGTATGGACTATTTTATGAGGCTGGGGTTCAGATACAGTTGCATGGATACACTGATGTTGATTGGGCTGGTAGTATTTCTGATAGACGATCTACCAGCGGGTATGTGTTCTCTTTTGGGAGTGCTGCAGTCACTTGGAGCAGCAAGAAACAGCCTACAGTTGCCTTGTCGAGCACGGAGGCTGAGTACAGAGGTGCAGCAATGGCTGCATGTGAGGTAGCTTGGTTGCATAAGCTACTCTATGATATGCATCAATCTACAGATGGGCCGGTTGTCATTTATTGTGACAACATGAGTAGTATACATTTGGCAAAGAACCCAGTCTTTCATGCCAGAACAAAGCACATTGAGGTGCATTATCACTATGTGCTGGAGAAGGTTTTACTAGGTCTTATTGATCTAGTTTATGTCAGCACAGAGGATCAGGTAGCTGACATATTCACGAAAGCATTGGGCGCAGAGAAGCTGCGCAAGTTCAGAGACCTACTTGGTGTGCAGGAATTGGGATTGAGCTCGAGGGGGAGTGTTGAGATATCGAGCTCCACTCGCGATATGCCAGGGTGACAGTTGTGCATTTATGTCACCGACTTGTTAGCTGGAGATGCGGTTGGTACACTGCCCACGAATAATAGCTAGATGACAGCTATCCTTATCTAGTCTAGTTTGTGGCTCAGTTAGTATGCCACCTTAGTTAGTTGAGTTTGGTTTTAGACCCACATATAGGGTTCTTCTATTTTCTTTGTAAGAGAGTTCTTTTGGCTTTCACAACTAAGAAGAGGAAAACTATTTTCAGCCTCCACCTTTGTGTGTATTCCCCGTTGTGATTGTGAGAAAGCCGCAAGTGAGACTCCTTCCCTCTCTCCCATAATCTTCACATAGCTATCATGGCATACCGCAATATAAATCTTCTATAATAGTCGGCATGTCCCATAAAGACCTGTACACCTTTGGAATTTGTAGGAGGAAATTCCATGATGATTTTGATTTTGTCCATGTCAGTTGCAATCCCATGTTGAGAGACGATGTGTCCCAAAACAACTCCGTGGGTGACCATGAACTGGCATTTTGTTGGATTAAGAGAGATGCCATACTCCCTGCATTTGATTAGTACTTCTTCCAGACATTTGAAGTGGTCCTGTTTGGTTGAATGGATGCACAAATCATCCAAGAACACCTGTAAAAACTTATTCAAGAATGACTTGAAAGCTGTAAACATGACTCGCTGAAATGTGGCTGGGGCATTACAAAGGCCGAATGGCATGACTCTATATGCAAAAATTACCCCATTCTGTAGCAAATGCTGTTTTTGATTGGTCTTGAGGAGCAATTTGCACTTGGTTATAGCCACTGAAGCCATCCAAGAAGCTATATATTTCGGATCCTGCCGCCTTTTCCAACACTGTTTCTGTTAAGGGTAGGGGGTAGTGATCCCTAATTGTGGCGGCATTCACATTTTTCAAGTTTATGCATATTCTGAGCTTCTTGTTGCATTTAGGCATAATGACAATGGGTGAAACCCAATTAGTGTGTTCTATCTCGTAGATGAATCCGGCATCTAGGAGTTTTTCCAGCTCGTCATAAACCATGGTGCCATATTTAGGATTTGTGCGATAAGGTCCACATACCTTAGGGCGAGCACCTTCCCTTATAGGTATCGTGTGCACTGCCACTTCTGGTGAAATTCCTTTCATCTCTTTGTATGACCATGCTAGGCAGTCACGGTATTCCATTAGGAGGTCTTTGAGTTTGATTTCATCTTCTTGACGGAGCTGTTTCCCAATGAAAACCAATTTTTCTTCCTCCCCTTCAAGGGCGAGGTTTATTGTGCATGTTTTTGCCGGTCCCTCATAGATTGGAGTTTCTCCAATGCTATCGGTTTCTTGAACTTCACATTCTCTGATTGGTCTTGGCATTGCTATTGGTGCACTGCCACTTGTATAATTTTTAAAGTATTCCGGCACTTCTCGAAGATCGGCCTCTGATGGGGTTGAACTAGCCTGACATGCAGCATGTGTACTGGGTGGCATAGTTGCATTTAGTAATTTGTTAGGCTCTTCTTTTCTTTCTTTTTCTAAAGTCTCTTGATCGAGCTTCATCCGCACATGTGACTTATATTTCCAAAACTTCTTACGTTGGGAACTGTGGGGTAACTTTTCCACTGGTAAGGTGTTTCCAAGTAAGGGTTCATGTGCTGCACATACTCCTTCAGTCCCTCAGGGGACCATTCAAGAGGTGGTGGTTTTGATTTTGAGGGAACTGCCTTTGCAAGGTACAAGTCGACAATCCTTGTTTGGACTCGGTCAAATTCATTGAAGTGCTCGGCCTTGGCTTTTCAATGATTTCCTCCGGCAGCTTTCTTGTGGGATCTTCTGCTGTTATTCAACTGTGGAGGTTCAACTTTTGGGAGCTCAACTGCCATTAGGGCATGCAGAATGGCTAGGTCATTATCAAAGATTTGATCTTCAATTGCAGCATTCGCAGCTTCTGTTTCAAGGTCCCAAGGAAAATCTGAGTCATCATTGGGATGGGTACCTTCTTCAGGTTCATTATCCCATTCGAGGTCAGCCATAAAGAATGGCATCTCTAGATTTGGTTCTTCATGTGTCGGTGGAGGATCGACCTGTAGTGCGTTAACATCTATCTGTGAGAGGATGGGGTCTAATGAATGGCAGTTGTCGATGGTTGCCAATGTTTGTATCCAGTTATTGACATTGCTTTGTGAGTCACCTGCTATGGCATGCTGTTGCAAGGGATCTGATTTGCTCGAGATTGTCGTGGAAGATGTGTCATCCAATGCTCTAGGAACAATTGGTTTAATAGCTCCTGTCCCCACATTCACCCTGACTGCAGTGTCTCGATTCTGGATTGTCAATCTATCCGTTCCCCAGTCATGGAGGACTGATGCTTCCCGTAACCAAGGACGTCCCGGTAAGATTCGATAGGATTTTTTGGGGAGATCCAAGATTGTAAATTGAAGGGAAAAGCGGACTCCTGCGATCTTTGTGGACATGCCATTCACTATTCCCAAGGGTTTAGCCCGTGAATCATCGGCAAGGCGTATGTTGAAATTAGCCTTTTGTATTGGTGGGAGACCCCATTCTTCGTAAAGCTCCTTTGATAGGACATTGACACCTGCTCCACCATCCACTATGGCTTGGACTTCATTATATGCCTTGTGGATCAAAGGCACAGTGATATTGCGTATGTCATCTCTCTCACCCATCCGCACAGGGATATCTTCAATGTCGTTCATAGGTGGAGGGGGATTTGCGAGTTCAATCCATCCTTTGAAACTCTCCCACAGATTGGGACAATTCCGTAAGAGGATTCCGATGGGAATTGACACAGGGCAATTCAGGATGCTAGAGAGTGCAGCTCCTTCAAATTGACGTGGCGGTACATTCTGTTGTGGAGTCTGTTGTTGGAACAAAGGCTCGAGTACAGTATACACTACAAGGCATAGGCCATTTTCCGACGGAAATACCGACGCTTTTTACATTAAAATTTTTTTTTTCACGGGCGCAAAGGTCGCTATAAAAGTCGTTAAAATCGTCGGAAAAGGAGCGTCGCTATAAACCGTCGCTATATAGCGATGCTGTTAATCGTCGCTATATAGCGATGATGCAAACGTCGCTATATAGCGACTCTGATAATCGTCGCTATATAGCGACACTGGTAAACGTCGCTATATAGCGACGATTAACAGAAGTTAAAAAAAAGGGTTAGTGGGGCTAAACAGGGCTTCCTTTTGGCCCTGTTTAGCCCCACTAACCCTTTTTTTTTTTTTGTAATTACAAAAGAAAGTTTTTTATAACAAAATTTCCCTTGCTTGCAGGGTGATACAAAATTGTTCTTGTGAACGATGAGGAAGAAATGCATATACATATACAACTGTGTTTGAAACAAAATTACCCTGTGAAAGGGCGATACAAAATTGCTCTAACGAGCGGATATACAAAATGCTACTACCACTACTAATCCGAATCCGAATCCGAATCATCTTGTTGGGCTGTTCCTTGGTCCTCGGCACCTGCATCTTTTCCCTCGTCCCCGACACCTGCGTCTTCTCCCTCGTCATCGGCACCTGCGTCCGATCCTTGCCCCTGTTGATCGCTCGTCTCTGATGATGGGACGCTTGAGCTTTGACCCTAAGAGTGAACCATATAAATCAAAAATTAGATTGGAACTTAAATTAAAAAGTGAGATTACAAGTAGGAGTAAACTTATACCGTGCGAGCAGCCACCTCAGCCCAATCGACTGTCGCTCCCATTGCCTCTTGCTCAATGAACCACGGCTTGGTTCCTATCCGAAATGCGCGCCGCGTCTCTGCATCCGTAGGAAGACGACCCATCGCAGCTTGCTGTGGATCCAATTTACGAGAGTTAGAGTTAGCTAAAGTGCATGTAATATGTAGGTAAAACAAATAGAACAATACATTAAATGGAAAGAAGTAAACTTACCACGGTTGCCTCGAACGCATACCGTCCGCCTGCACCAAAGTGCGAAGTACCTACGACATCCAGCCGTCTCTTCGCAGCCCTCCTCTGACCCTCGAACATTTCGGGATGGTCCCTATGTTGCTTCTTGAAGTACTTCCAATCAGCTTTGTCTGCCCAGCTGGGTTTAGCCAACCCCTTTGTAATGGAAGTACGCATGGTTGATCTGCGATGCTTTAGGACCAAACCCATGTGCTCGAGCATATAACTGTTATTAAACTCCACATTTGGCGGATTAGGATATCTTTGTTTTAACTCATCGATCACCGCCTGCTTCTTTTGGGCATCTTGATACCGCCAATCGATATTTATGCCGCTCTTGAAGTGATGACTCATCAACCGCCTCATGGCGGCCATCACTGCTTTGCCCTTTTTGTCTTCTATTATCTCTCCGGAAGATGTGATTTGATAGGAGAGATCCCCTGATGAGTAAGGGGGACTGACGGTAGCAGAGTCTGAAGGAGTGGAATCTACG
Source organism: Dipteris shenzhenensis (assembly GCF_047967505.1). Lineage (NCBI taxonomy): Eukaryota > Viridiplantae > Streptophyta > Polypodiopsida > Gleicheniales > Dipteridaceae > Dipteris > Dipteris shenzhenensis. The sequence goes on along the minus strand of NC_141617.1, from coordinate 27,919,411 downwards.
CAACCGCTTCCGGATCGAGGAGTAGCTGTGGGAGTAGGAGAGGGAAAGGGACCTGACTGATACTGTGTCTCCGGACCAAGTGGAGACCTAAAGGAGCGTGAGTGTGCTGACTCGTCTACATCTCCTGAGTCAGCACAACATGAGCCGCCCATCCTACTCTTCCTTCCCTTGCGGGAGGCATGCGCAGGTGATGATCCCGCGGTCGAAGGGGCGCGAGGGGATGGCTGGGCTGTACGTCCACCCGTCGGTGTAGGGGAAGGAATTGCGGAGGTCCTCTGAGAGAGCAGAGAGAAGAATCTCGCTGCCTCCTCATCGCTCATCTGCGTTACAAACTCGTCGGGAGTCCCAACAAAGCCATGCGCGGCTAGCAAAGGAGTCCCCTGAGGGGTAGTCGCAGTGCTACGTGGAAGAGGGGTCGGACCAGGGGTAGTCACAGTGCTAGGACCGAGAGGAGTCAGACCAGGGGTAGTCCTTGGGGTAGTCGCCTGAGAGGAATCAAAGTCCTCTAGAGCATATAGATCGTGAGCTCTCCTCCTGCGAGGCTATCCGTACTCGTCCGATGAGCGACGTGATCCCATGTCTAACATAGACACAAACACGAAAACAGAAAACAAATAAACAAACATGAGCATTCTCATAGGCATAGGCATAGGCAAGAAGAAAGAAGAGGGAAAGGAAAGAAGAGGGAAAGGAAAGAGGGAAAGAAGAGGGAAAGATAAGAGGGAAAGAAGATGTAAAGGAAAGAAAAGAATGAGAATGAGGAAATAGAGAATGAGAGAAGGGGAAAGAGATGAGGGAAAATAGAGAAGGAGAGAAGGGGGAAATGAGAGAAGGGGGAAATAGAGTGGGAAATAGAGAATGAGCTTATGCAGAAATAGAGAATGAGCTTATGCTTCTCCCATTCTCTATTTTCGCATAAGCTCACGCATAAGCATGAGCTTATGCGGAAACTTAAGCATAAGCTCATGCACATGCATGAGCATAAGCATGAGAAGGATGAGTTTCCGCATGCTTATGCTCATGCGGAAAAAGAGAAGGAGCTTATGCAGAAAAAGAGAAGGAGAGAAGCATAAGCTTCTCTCATTCTCTATTTCCGCATAAGCTCCTTCTCTTTTTTCGCATGAGCTTATGCTTATGCTCATGTTTCCGCATATGCGGAAATAGAGAAGGAGAGAAGCATAAGCTTCTCTCATTCTCTATTTCCGCATATGCTCACGCAAAAGAGAAAGAGAAAGAGCTTATGCGGAAACTCATTCTCTATTTCCGCATAAGCTCCTTCTCTTTTTCCGCATGAGCTTATGCGGATGCTCATGGGTGAGCATGAGCTTATGCTCATGTTTCCGCATATGCTCATGCAAAAGAGAAAGAGAAAGAGCTTATGCGGAAACTCATTCTCTATTTCCGCATAAGCTCCTTCTCTTTTTCCGCATGAGCTTATGCGGATGCTCATGGGTGAGCATGAGCTTATGCTCATGTTTCCGCATATGCGGAAATAGAGAAGGAGAGAAGCATAAGCTTCTCTCATTCTCTATTTCCGCATATGCTCACGCATATGCGGAAAGCGAGAAGGAGCTTATGCGGAAACTTACGCATAAGCTCATGCTCATGCATGAGCATAAGCATGAGCTTATGTTTATGCTTATGCTTAAGCATAAGCATAAGCATAAGCTCATGCTTATGCTCATGCGGATATAGAGAAGGAGCTTATGCGGAAAGAGAGAAGGAGCTCATGCGGAAACTTGCGCATAAGCTTATGCGGAAACTTGCGCATAAGCTCATGCTCATGCATGAGCATAAGCTCATGCTTATGCGGAAATAGAGAAGGAGCTTATGCGGAATGAGAGAAGGAGCTTATGCGGAAAAAGAGAATGAGAGAAGCATAAGCTTCTCTCATTCTGTATTTCCGCATAAGCTTAATCGGAAACTTACGCATAAGCTCATGCTCATGAATGAGCATAAGCTCATGCTTATGCTCATGCGGAAATAGAGAAGGAGCTTATGCGGAATGAGAGAAGGAGCTCATGCGGAAAAAGAGAATGAGAGAAGCATAAGCTTCTCTCATTCTCTATTTCCGCATAAGCTTATGCGGAAACTTACGCATAAGCTCATGCTCATGCATGAGCATAAGCATGAGCTTATGCTTATGCTTATGCTTATGCATAAGCATAAGCATAAGCTCATGCTTATGCTTATGCTTATGCATAAGCATAAGCATAAGCTCATGCTTATGCTCATGCGGATATAGAGAAGGAGCTTATGCGGAAAGAGAGAAGGAGCTCATGCGGAAACTTGCGGAAACTTGCGCATAAGCTTATGCGGAAACTTGCGCATAAGCTCATGCTCATGCATGAGCATAAGCATGAGCTTATGCTCATGCGGAAATAGAGAAGGAGCTTATGGGGAATGAGAGAAGGAGCTTATGCGGAAAAAGAGAATGAGAGAAGCATAAGCTTCTCTCATTCTCTATTTCCGCATAAGCTTAATCGGAAACTTACGCATAAGCTCATGCTCATGAATGAGCATAAGCTCATGCTTATGCTCATGTGGAAATAGAGAAGGAGCTTATGCGGAAAGAGAGAAGGAGCTCATGCGGAAACTTGCGGAAACTTGCGCATAAGCTTATGCGGAAACTTGCGCATAAGCTCATGCTCATGCATGAGCATAAGCATGAGCTTATGCTTATGCTTATGCTTATGCTTATGCATAAGCATAAGCATAAGCTCATGCTTATGCTCATGCGGAAATAGAGAAGGAGCTTATGCGGAATGAGAGAAGGAGCTTATGCAGAAAAAGAGAATGAGAGAAGCATAAGCTTCTCTCATTCTCTATTTTCGCATAAGCTTAATCGGAAACTTACGCATAAGCTCATGCTCATGAATGAGCATAAGCATGAGCTTATGCTCATGCGGAAATAGAGAAGGAGCTTATGCGGAATGAGAGAAGGAGCTTATGCAGAAAAAGAGAATGAGAGAAGCATAAGCTTCTCTCATTCTCTATTTCCGCATAAGCTTATGCGGAAACTTACGCATAAGCTCATGCTCATGAATGAGCATAAGCTCATGCTTATGCTCATGCGGAAAAAGAGAAGGAGCTTATGCGGAAAAAGAGAATGAGAGAAGCATATGCTTCTCTCATTCTCTATTTCCGCATAAGCTCTTGCGGAAACTTATGCTAAGCTCATGCTCATGAATGAGCATAAGCATGAGCTCATGCTTATGCATATGCGGAAAGAGAGAAGGAGCTTATGCGGAAAAAGAGAATGAGAGAAGCATAAGCTTCTCTCATTCTCTATTTCCGCATAAGCTCTTGCGGAAACTTACGCATAAGCTCATGCTCATGCATGAGCATAAGCATGAGCTCATGCTTATGCTTATGCTTAAGCATAAGCATAAGCTCATGCTTATGCTCATGCGAAAATAGAGAAGGAGCTTATGCGGAAAGAGAGAAGGAGCTTATGCGGAAAAAGAGAATGAGAGAAGCATATGCTTCTCTCATTCTCTATTTCCGCATAAGCTCTTGCGGAAACTTACGCATAAGCTCATGCTCATGAATGAGCATAAGCATGAGCTTATGCTTATGCTTATGCATAAGCATAAGCATAAGCTCATGCTTATGCTCATGCGGAAAAAGAGAAGGAGCTTATGCGGAAAAAGAGAATGAGAGAAGCATATGCTTCTCTCATTCTCTATTTCTGCATAAGCTCTTGCGGAAAAAGAGCTTATGCGAATGAGAGAAGGGGGAAATAGAGAAGGGGGAATGAGAGAAGCATAAGCATAAGAGAATAAGAGGGAAAGGAAATAGAGAATAAGGGGGAAAGGAAAGAGAGAAGGGAAAAGAGAGAGGGGGAAAGAGAGAAGGGGGAAAGAGAGAATAAGAGAAGAGGGAAAAAAGAGAAGGGGGAAAAATGAGAAAAAGAGAAGGGGGAAGAGAGGGTTCCTACGCCCATCACTGCAGCTAGCGCTTAAGGCGCTAGCTGCAGGCCAATGCAAATAACAAAAAGCTTAAATGGAAAGAAGAGGAAGCACTTACCTGTAAAAGTATGTCCCGCTCGGTGTAGTGGACTGGGCCCACAAAAGAGAGAGTATGTCCCGCTCGATGTAGTGGACTGGCCCTACAAAAGAGAGAAAACAACCCATTTTTTCAAATAAGATGTTAGTGGAAAGAGGAGATCACAAAAGCAACTTCTTGAAAGGAGACAAGGAAAGAGAAGATTGAGGAGACAAGGAAAGGAGGAGATTGAGGAGAAGAGAAGGAAGAGAAGGAAGAGAAATACAGGAAGAAGAGGTGAGTTTCTTTCTTTCTTTCTTGAAATTTCATTTTTTGTTTGAATCCTTTCTAATCAAGCATGAAAACTAGTTTAAAACTTTAGCAACACAAGTAGAAACACTCACAAAACCAAAGCTAACAAACAAACAACCTACATTGTTGAAAGAAACTCACTTTCTTTCTGGAAACCAAAGAGGGAAAAAGGAGAGAGAGGGTGCACAAGAGGTAGGAGAAGGGTGAGGAGTGGGAAATAGGGTAGGAGGTTGCTTGGAATAGATGGGAGGTCAGTGAAAATAGGTGGGAGGAGATTTTGGGGAGCTTACTTGAGAGATTAGGAAAGCTTTGAGCAAAACGCCGCGGGTTTCGGCGTTTCGGGTTTTAACCCACAGCGTCGCTATATAGCGACGCTTACTCGTCGCTATATAGCGACGATTTTAATTTAAAGCGTCGCTATATAGCGACGTTTTAAATTAAAATCGTCGCTATATAGCGACGGAACAGAGCGTCGCTATATAGCGACGCTTACTGTTTATTTTTTGGTGTGGCCTCTTGTGAAGCTCAAACATGCTATGCCTATAATTGTCAATATCTCCTCTTACTACATAGCCTTACTATATAGGATTTTTTGTTTCAATCCTTACTATATAGTGATGTCATTCTTTTTATATAGCCTCAAGAGAAGCTCAAATTAAACATGCTATGCTCATAATTGTGTACATCTCCTCTTCATGCTTATGTTTTGGTTTTATAAGTGTAGATGGAAGGGACGAGTGGAAGCTCATCCGATGATGCGCCAACGCCCGGGAGCACGAAGTGGCTTACGGAGAGGTTATATTGTCATTGCACTCATTGCAAGCGAGAAGTACGACATCAACGTCGTATTATCATGCGCCACTTGCGGATGTATGGGGAGGAGCCGGAACCAGTACCCCCCGTTGGTGTTGCACATGTTGATGGATCATCGGTAAGTCAAAGCTATTTAAGTTCGCAATCTTATTGTATAGCCGGAATTAGAAGATCTTCTATTTACACGAATGAGCTTATGACAGGATGACGAGGGTGACGAGGGTACACATATACCTTCTCACTTTCAACAAGACTTTCTTTCAACAAGACTATAGTCTCCCGGATGACGACGAGGGTATGGTCGACATGATGGATTCCATTTTTAGGGGCACTACATCCCACGTACACGTGATGTCAGAGTATGAGGTGAAAATGCGAGAGTTGCAATCAACACAATTGTACGAGGGTGCCAGGATGTCTAAACTACGTGCTTGTCTCTCAATCTTGAATCTACAAGTACAGTATGGGTGGTCGGATACAAGTGTCTCGGCCTTAATGAGGTTAGCCCTTGCATTAATTTGATTGACTCATTATTTGGATATTGTTTGTTTTGAGAATCATCATTTGGATAGTGTCTTTGTCATAGGTTGCTCCAAAAGATGTTGCCTGCACCAAATACCATGACCGCATCAAGAGATGAAGCGAAAAAGATGCTAACAATGGTGGGTATGGATTATGATACCATCCATGCTTGCCGTAATGATTGTATTCTCTTTCGTCGTGAGCATCGAGATTTGGCTAGTTGTCCAAAGTGTGGGGAACAACGATATAGAGATGACTTGCAGGGTGAGAGGATACCGGTAAAGGTCTTAAGACACTTTCCCATCATTGCAAGAATACAACACATGTTTCGATGCAAATCCATAGCGGAGTTGATGACATGGCATGCATCTCATCGGTCCACTGATCACACATTGAGGATTCCCGCAGATTGTGCGGCTTGGAAGCACATAGATAATCAGTGGCCGGACTTTGCGAGAGAGCCACGCAACTTACATCTTGGGCTAGCCATGGATGGCGTGAATCCTTTCGGGTTACGCTCGACATCTTGGTCGACATGGCCCATAGTCGTGGTGAATTACAATATCCCACCATGGCTAACAATAAAAAAGGGACACCTCATGCTTGCACTACTTGTGCCAGGAAAGTACAAGGCAAAAAACATGGACGTGTACATGGCACCTTTGATAGAGGAGTTACAGATATTATGGAGAGGAGTGTAGGTCTTTGATATTTCCAGAGCTCCTAGGCATACCAATGATATTTTAGTCAGGGGTATCTTGATGTGGACCATGCATGACTACCCAGGATATGGAGAGTGCGCAGGTACGTGGTTATGTCTTTACATGTACAATGAGGGATTATGCTTTTTTTACTCTCTTTTGCACTCATGTCTTGTACTAACATATTCATGCACGCGTGCAGGGCTTGTTACAAGTGGGTACCATGCTTGTCCTATTTGTGGACCCGCTCTGAAATCGCTTGCACGTTACTCCAAACACATGAGGAAAAATGTTTATGAAGGTCATGCTCGATACCTTCCGCTCGACCATCTCGCACGTGGAGGTCAGCTTGATCCACCACCATCATATTTGAAAGCAAGTGATTGGATTCAAGCTTGGAGGGAGAATGGAGAGGAACCTCCTCCTGGTATGAAGAGGCTATCGATCTTTCACGAGCTTCCTTATTGGGGTCAGTTACAAATCAATCATCTCTTGGATCCCATGCATATCTTTAAGAATGTGGGGGCTACCATTTGGGCACACTTGGTTGGTTCCAAGGACTCGAGAGGAGTGCGAGAAGACTTGCGTGCTATGAATAGGATGTCTCATTTGTGGCCCCAAGTGCATGCTTCAGGAAAAGTTGTCCTCCCGAAAGCAACGTGGATCCTCTCTACGAGGGAGGAGGCAGCGATCAAGGCAGACATTGCCTCTTTTCAAACACCGACAGGGTACATGCGTTGCTTGAAAGGAGCATTTTCAAAGGACAATAAGCTTAGTGGCCTCAAGTCCCATGATTGGCACAAGGTCTTACAGGTATTCTAAGTAGAATTAGTGTACCGATAATAGTGATGCATTAGCGTAATTATTATTATGTTATATTGTTGACATGATTTCATTGTTGCTTTGATAGTTCATCCTTCCAATTACAATAAAAGGGTGCTTACAAGAAGATGTTAGAAATGCTATATTCAAGATCTGTGGTATTGTGAGGTATGCTTACTATCAATTCGCATTATGTATTTTCTTCATGGACATGTGAAATAGGTGGATATCTCAAATATCTTACATATGCATGGACATGTGAAATAGGTGGATATCTCAAAAAGAGATCTCTATATCGAGCATCGAGAAGGCTAGGGTGGAATCCATCGAAGCCGTATGCTTGCTTGAGAAGCACTTTCCCTCAAGCATTATGACAACTCAAGTCCACTTGCTTGTGCACATAGTTGATGAGGTGGCTATAGCAGGTACCGTTCATAATCGATGGATGTTTTTTCTCGAGCGGTTTATGAAAACTTTAAAGGGGTTTGTAAGACAAAGAGCAAGACCAGAAGCAAGCATGGCAGAGGGATGGCTTGTGCAAGAGTCATTAGTATATATCACAGAGTTTCTTGCATCCACGGATCCTGATATGCCGCAAGCTTGGCACAAAAGCTTGGCACAACAAGGATGATGATCGCATCATTGGCGAGGTCCCCCAAGGAAAAGGGATTGAAAGAAAGATGAGCGAAGAGCAAATGGAGAAATTCAATAAGTTTTGTATCCTCAATGGCCCTGAGATGCAGAAGTGGATTGAGAGATATGAAGTGGCCAAAGCAGAAAGAATAAATGCAAGGACGAGATTCAGAGTAATGTACAGGCGATCACAACCATATCCACGAGATCTGGCTCTTCTCCCTACTCACATGTCACTTGATTGGCTACAACTAGCTATACGTAAAGCCGAACGTGATGGAGAGACAATAAACGAGCGCGAGCGGGAGTTATCATCTGGATGTATGGTGCATGTAAGTTTCTTATCTCTTGATGTAATTAAGTAATTATTTGTGGCAATATATGCTATAAAATAGGTGCATCTTCATTGTTTTAATGATGCTCTTTTACAGTACAAAAAGTACAGTGCATTATGGTCATATGGACGACATTTTCACGTAGAACGCATCGATTCAAAGAGAGTCACGTATGATTGTGGAGTCATGGCTAACTTCACACAAGATAGCCGAGCAAGTGCTTCGGATACCAATCTTCTCTCCTCACAGTTGGATTATTGTGGAACCATACGCGACATCTATGAAATTAATTTCAGACGATTTACTATTTTCATTCTTGATGTAAAATGGTTTAGAACTACTTACAATGGTCCCCATGCAACTGTGAGAAAAGATGGTAGCGGTCTCTTTGCAATAGACTCCACCAAACATTGGACCGATGAAAGTGATACTTTTGTTCTTCCTGAGCACTGTGAGCAGGTGCATACTAATGATTTAATTAGTCGAAGCTTTCGTTTTTCAAGTCCATTGATATATATATAATTGACGACATTTGGCACGTGATTTTTCATCTTCAATATAGGTGGTTTTTCATCCGAATCATTCTGATCCAAGATGGTGGTACGTGATCCAAGTTGCACCACGAAGTAAGCAGATTTTTGAAGATCGAGAGGTGGATATGGAGATGCCACTACCAATGCCGGATCCAATTGATGAATCTAGCGAAGAAGATGTAGATCACCATATGAGGCAAGAGGAAGATGCGCATAATGACATCGCACGAGAGGAGGATGGAGATCACGATATTGACGAGGAAGACAACAATCGTCAAGATCAATCACCACACTTAAGCTTAATTGAAGAAGATGATCAAATACTTTTAGGTGAACGTACGATGCTAGAGTACGATGATGATATAGGAGATCAACTCGGTATAGAGTTGGAGATAGACTTGCTTGGCGCCTTAGACTTGGCTCAAGATGAAACAGTTGATGTAAATGCTCTTATTTAATTTGATTTTTCTCATCTCAAACTTGGACATGAATATATGAGCTTCAAAGGCTTGATGTACATGCTCTCATTTTTTAATTCTCTATGAGCTCAAACATGTATGAAAATTTAAAAAATTTTGTCATTGGAAGAAAATAAATTTTAAGGCTTAAAAAAAAAAAAAACCTCTCTGTAAAACGTCGTTATAATATAGTGTCTCAGTGTCGCTATATAGCAACCTTTAAAAGTCGCTATATAGTGACTTTTACTAACGTCGCTATATAGCGACGCTTAGTAAAAGTCACTATATAGCGACGATTTAGGACACCCGATTTTTATACCGACGATTAACGCTAAGCGGGCGCTAATCGTCGGTACGTAAACGTCGCAGTAGGATGCGTGTGTAGTAGTGCGTGCGTATCAATACTTTCTGGGGCCAAGTCATGGAGTGGGTCTTGAGCTTGTTTCTGAGCCTCAAATTGAGCTTGTTCATTTTGGACCCATTGCTGAAGTACCTGAAAACGAGCCTTCTCCACCTCTACATTCAGGAATGGAGCTTCTTTTATTCGAGGCTCAGGAGTTGATGTGGATGAGCTCGGCTGCTCATTGCTTGGCAGAGGTGGAGGCACTTGTGCTTTCTTTTTCAGAAGTCACTTCAGTTGGATTGGAATGATAGGGTCCTTCGTGGCCTCTTGCTGTTGGCATGTAATTACATTGATAGGTTGGGACCTTAGACTTGCCGGACCCAGACTTTGATGGTCCACCCCAATGATGCCGATGGGGATGTCAGGCTTATCCTCTGTTTGTTCTGGGACCTTATTTTTCATGGGACAATCCATACAGGCATGTCCTATGCCACAATCTCTGCAGAGTGGTTGGAAAGTGGCTGGGCTACCACGATGAGGGCACTCTGCGATCCTATGATTTTCTCCACAACCGTAACACTTGATTGGTGCTCGAAATGTGTTGGGTCACACTTGATTTGCATAGACTGGTATTAGACCCTCTGCACCTTCTACATAGTACACTGGGTACTCTGCTTCATACTCAAATAGCGAGTCTACTTCCTCGGCTTGTAATTGATGTATGGGAACTGCCTGAGGAGTTGGATTTGTGCTCTTGGATACGGTTGTGGATTTGGATTCTTGAGTAGTTGTGGGACTTGTGTCCGAACAGGAACAGGATTTAGTCTCGGAGCTGGGGGCGCTTGTGCAAGTGCCGGTTGCCTGTATACAAGCATGGGTGCCGCTTGGTATTGTGGTGGTCGAGGCGGATTGTTGTGTATGTTGAAGATGCAACTGTTCTCATCATGGCTGCCGATGACGCAGATATGGCACCACAACCGTGGTGGTGGATTTGCTTGTGCAGTGATCCTTGCTCTTAGGACTGGGCATTCATTTGCTATATGATTTGCCAAGCAGTGTGGACAAGTGGAGTTGGCGGCTGAGACAAGTGGAGTTTTTGATCCATGGCCTACATCATATCTTCTTTCAGCTTCAAGGTCATGGCCTCTAGGTGATCTTCATTGGATGTTTCAGCAGTGTCCTTTGATTTACCTTTTTTCGAGCGTTTATCTCATGTATTTGCATCACTGCTAGTGTCTGAATCTGTCATGCCATCTTCGATGTCAATGGCTGCCGCGCATGAGCAGCACTGAATGTTTCATAGCTACTTATCTTTTTCATATCCTTGCGGATTTTCTTTCGTAGACCTGCTATGAACCATGCCGTGAGGTACTTTGCATCTGGGCGTGGGTCACATTTGGCGATCAATCTGTGAAGATTGTGGGAGAGAGGGAAGGAGTCTCACTTGCGGCTTTCTCACGTGCACAATGGGGGAGTACACACACAGGTGGAGGCTGAAAACAGTTTTTCTCTTCTTAGGTGTGAAAGCCAAAAGAACTCTAGTACAAAGAAATAGAAGAACCCTATATGTGGGTCTCAAACCAAACTCAACTAACTAAGGTGGCATACTAACTGAGCCACGAACTAGTGTAGAGAAGCAATTGCATCTGCAATTTTCTTCACTTTCATGTGGTAGTCATTTATGCTCAAATTTTCTCTCTGCACATTGTGCAACTCCTGTTTGAGTTGCATTTTCCTGGCTTGCGTATTTGTGCTATACATTTTTGCCAAAGTATCCCATGCCTCCTTTGGCGTATTTGCATCCTGAATATGCACAATCATGGAGTCCGAAATATTGATAGACAGCCAGTACATAACTTTCCTGGCTCTCTCATGCCATCCTTTGAATGTCTGCATTTCCTGTTGACTGGGAACATTAGGAAGAATAGGTTCTTCTTCATTTCTTGTAATGAATTCCCAATAGCCTTTTCCCATCAAGAAATTCGTCATTCTAAACTTCCATGCCTGGAAGTTGTTCTTGTCAAGCTTTTCAGTGACAATCTGTGAAAGAGAATCAGATGCCATTACAGAACACTGCAAAATATTCTATCACTGCAAAAAACACAGCTTTTGGAGTCACACGGGCAGATCTGTAAAACTGACGAAAGTGGTATTTCACCACACAGTCACTTCCTAGTGATGATTTTGCATCAACAGGCAACAGGCATGAATCTGCAACTCCCAATATCTCTGCACACAGGCATACGATGCAATTTCTGCGGCACCTTTCCACCGACTAGCCGCGCAGTGGTCGCACAGCAAAAAACTGGGCCTTTTTCTAAGTGCCTGCGAAGAACTTCCGCCTTCAAAACGGGCCCCGAAACGGCCTCAAATCAAAAACTGCGCTCTCGCCACACCGCGAAGGGCGTCTCAATCTGAAACAGTGCACTCCTGCACTTCTGGCTGTGCTACTTGCGGAGATTTGCTCCCAAACTCGAAATAGGAAAGCAACACTGGTCCTCTTACCAAGACACCACGAACTTGGCTTGCTTTCTTGAGCTCCTTACCACGAACAAGGCTCTGATACCATGTGAAGATAGTGGGAGAGAGGGAAGGAGTCTCACTTGCGGCTTTCTCACATGCACAATGGGGGAGTACACACACAGGTGGAGGCTGAAAACAGTTTTTCTCTTCTTGGTGGTGAAAGCCAAAAGAACTCTAGTACAAAGAAATAGAAGAACCCTATATGTGGGTCTCAAACCAAACTCAACTAACTAAGGTGGCATACTAACTGAGCCACGAACTAGTGTAGATAAGGATAGCTGTCATCCAGCTATTATTCATGGGCGGTGTACCAACCGCATCTCCAGCTAACAAGTCGGTGACATAAATGCACAACAGTCACCCTGGCATATCGCGAGTGGAGCTCGATATCTCAACACAATCTCTTCATCTTTCCCAGGTATGTGCGTACATCTTCCCTCCGGCCTTGTTCGATCTTGCTGAGTTGGAGAGCGGGATCATCTTGTAGCCTCTCCGTTTGAAAGCGACGTTTGAATTCGGTTTGAAGTAGGTCCCATGTGGCACGTTCTTCCACGAGAAGGTTGAGGTACCATTCTGACGCTTCATCAGTTAAGACCATTGGAAACCAAGCCACCTTGGTTTCATGGGATTGATCACCACCTGCTCGACATGCGGCATCAAAATGCTGGAGGAAGCGAGCTGGGTCTCCCCTACCATTATATTTGGGAAGTTCCAGTTTTCCCAAGGGGCGTCGGCCTTGATTGTTGTGATTTCGTCGATTGAAGAAGTTGTCAGCCTCAGCATCGAGCTCAATATCCCCATCATGGTCATGACGGCGTCCAGCCATGTTGGGGCGTGGAGGAGTTAAAGGAAGTTGTTGAATCTCAGGGGGGATTCGGGGTAGAGGATTGGCGGGGGCAGTTGTTGTAGTGGAGTTAGTTGCGGATGGGGCGAGCATTGGAGTCGAAGTCATTGGTCGGAACGTAACTGCATGCAGATTGTGCGTGATTTGCCAAGAGTGTCGCTACCCCAAGGGCATTTGTGGAGGTGGTGTTGTTAGGAGAGTTAGAGTGGTGTTAGTGTGTCTAGGGACCGTCGTGTTAATAATGTGCCTAAGATTGTCCTACGTGTGTAGGGAAATGTGCCGGTGCAGACGGATCGTTAATCGGAGGTCACGGCGTGAAAATACGAGAGAATTAATGCAAAATGAGGCCCACACGGGGGCGCGAATGAATGTGTGCTAGGGATGCCGAAATGGTGTGTAATGGGCTGGAAAAATACCTCGTAACGTGGAGTTTCCATGTGTGAAATCGGGTTCAAACGGGGTTCAATTTGGGTCTCAAACGGATGCGTTTCGCGGGGTTAAAGTAGGGGTAATTTTTGCGTTGGGGGGGTCCTAATTGTGGTGTGAATGGACTTTAGGTCCAACTGAGGGGTTGAAACCAACTGACTCTAGTTAAGGAAACTAACCTAGATCTGCCCAGTTACTGTAACTGGGAGGTTTAACTAATTGTAGTTAGTTACTAACTGAAGAGTTAGTCTAACCTAACTGAGAGTAATCCTAACCGAACCTAGTCTAACTACTAACCTAACTTCAAATACTACTAACCTAACCTACGTGAACTAATCTAACCGAGGTTAACTAAACAACCTAGTTATCCTAACCTAACTAACCTAACCTAACTGTAGTTAAGACTAACTAGCCTAGGGTTAATCGACTATCCTAACCGTAGTTAGTAACTAACCTGAGGTTAGTTTTAGGTTAGTGTTTTTTTTTTTTTTTTTTTTTTTTTTTTTAATGGGGGGCGTCGGACGGCGGCGTCCAGGGGGGGTGGCGGGGTTTTGCAAGGGGGGTTGGCGCAGGGGGGGTGGTTGCGCAGGGGGGCGGGCGGAGGGGGTTCGGGGGTGCAAGGGAGAGGGCGCGAGTGGAGGGGAGGGGGGCGGGGTGGTGGTGCAGGGGGTGGCGTTGAGCGGGGGCGGCCTGGGCGCCACGGGCGTAGCGGGAGCGGGGTGGGCACAGGGCGGGGTGGCCGGGGACGGAAGCCGGGGGCAAAGAGCGGGGTAGGGTGGTGCACACAGCACTGCCGCGGGGCGAGGCGGGGGGATGAGAGAGGGGGCGGGGGGCTAGAGCGCACGGGCGAGGCGGGGACTAGAGAGAGGGGGTGGAGAGCGACGGGAGGGTTGGGGGGTGCGCGGGGGCGGCGGCGGCGGCGCTGCGGAGCGCCGCCATGGGAGGGGGGTGGGGTGGTTCGTGGGGGGGTTAGGTTAGAGAGAGGGGGCGGGGCAACGCTGCGTGTGCCGCCGCCGAGCAGGGGGGTTTTAGAGAGAGGGGGCAGAGAGCGGTGGTGAGGGTTGGGGGGTGCGCGGGGGCGACGGCGGCAGCACTGCGGAGCGCCGTCGCAGGAGGGCGGGGGGTTAGAGAGAGGGGGCGGGTGGCGCTGCATGCGCCGCCTCGGGGTGAGGGGTGGGGGGGCATGGGAGGTGGGGGTTTAGAGAGAGGGGGGGGTAAGGGGGAGGGGGTAAGGGGGAGAGAGAGGAGAGGGGGTGGGGGAGAGGGAAGAGAGGAGAGAGTAAAGAGAGAGAGGGGGATGGGGGAGAGAGGAAAGAGAGAGGGGGGGAAGAAAAACAGGAGATAGAGAGAGAAAGGGGGAGGGGTAGAGAGAGAAATAAAGAGAGAGAGTGAGAGGGAGGTGGTGGGGGTGGTGGAGGTGGGAGGGGGAGGGGAAGGGGGGAGGGGGAGGGAAATGGAAGGGGAGGGGGGAGGGGGAGGGGGAGGTGGAGATGGAGGGGGAGGGGGAGGTGGAGATGAAGGGGGATGGGGAGGGAGAGGGAGAGAGGGGGAGGGGGAGGGGGAGAGGGGGGATGGAGATGGAGGGGGAGGTGGAGATGAAGGGGGAGGGGGAGGGGGGAAGGTGGAGGGGGAGGGGAAGGGGGAGGGGGGGAGGTGGTGGTGGAGGGGGAGGGGGAGGGGGGAAGGTGGTGGTGGAGGGGGAGGGGGAGAGGGGGAGGTGGAGATGAAGGGGGAGGGGGAGGGGGGGAGGTGGTGGTGGAGGGGGAGGTGGAGATGAAGGGGGAGGGGGGAGGTGGTTGTTAGTCCTCCCCGGCAACGGCGCCAAATGTTGGCTCTTTCCTATTGCTTTCGTAGGAAGAGCTGGGTATTTCTATGTTGCAGGGTTCCGAGGCTTTTTGTCACCTACAGATATATTGGGATTGTCGTTGTAGTATATGTGTAGCTTAGGACCTCGAGTCGTGTTCCGGTGAGAGACTTAGGCTTAAGTGTGGTAAGCAAACAAAGTGCAATCATGTGTAAAAGGCACGTAAACCATCTTTGTTGAGGTAATGAAGGCTTTCGCCTTCATTGGGGGTTGTAGGGTTTAGGAGGAGTTTAAGGGTTCAGAAGGAGGTTCTAGAGTTTAGAAAGAGTTCCAGGGTTTAGGAGGAGTTCCAGGGTTCAGAAGGAGGTTCCAGGGTTCAGAAAGAGTTTCGAGGTTCAGAAAGAGTTCCAAGGTTTAGAAGGAGTCCAGGGTTAGAAGGAGGATCCAAGGTTTAGAGTAGAGTACATGGTGGAGAACTCATCTCCCTCATAGATCATGGAGTTTAAGAGTTTAGGAAAGCATAGGAGTGGGAGAGGAAGAAGGTGTAAGAGCATGGGTGAAAGAAGAGAGAGGAGGAAGGAGGAGGAGGGAAGAGGAGGAGGGAGGGGGAGGAGAGAGGAGGAGGAGGAGGAGGGAGGAGGAGGAGGAGGAGGAGGAGGCAGGAGGAGGAGAAGGAGGAAGGAGGAGGAGGGAGGAGGAGAGGGAGAGGGTGGGTTGCAGGGTTGGAGGAGAGGGGAGAAGGGTTGCAAGGTTAGGACATGCTTTTGGACATGCAGTGCAAGGAAGCATGGACACTTGAGACAAATGCTTGGAATACCAAAGTAGACTCAACATAATGCCCCAAAGAGTGTGGGCTTCATTCCATTATGGGGTATTTATACAAGTTGGAGAGCTTCTCTCTCTGCATGTAACACAAAACACACTATTCAAAATTTTTGGACTTGTGTAAAGTCCAATTTGAGAAATGGACTAAAAAACAGTCCAAAAATTTTGAATATACTAGTAATGTTGTTTTTTAACTAGATTTGCCAACTCAAAACAAAAGATTTAATGATTTTGAACTAGATTTGCCAACTCAAAACAAAAGATTTAATGATTAAGTACTAAGAACATCAATGCATAACCAAATCTCTTACAAAGGGGGTCTACATAAACATTTTCATAACTTCACAAAAATCTCTTGCAAAGTGGTCTACATAAACATCTTCATAACTTCTTGTGAATTGAGCAACTATCACCTAAGAACATCAATACATGACCAATAATAGATGACCAATTCTCTTACAAAGTGGTCTACATAAACATCTTCATAATCACATAAGAACATCAATAGATGACCAATAGATGACCAATAGATGACCAATAGATGACCAATAGATGACCAATAGATGACCAATTCTCTTGGAAAGGTGGTGTAAATAAACACCTTTATGTATAAGTGGTGTGCACACACCTTTATGACCATTTCTTTTAGAAAGGTGGTGTACATAAAGCCCTTAGAAAGGTAGTGTAGATAAATCCTTTTATGTGTAAGTAGTGTACATATACACCACACTTGGTATTAAAAAACACCGTTAAGTATAAAATGGCCCTCATAAACAATCTTTATACATAATAATGAGAGTAAAGAAATAAAAAAAGTAGTAAACTTTTCATTAGATATTAGCTTTACATAGAAGTTCAAAACTTGTGATTACAAAGCCGTTAGCCAACATGTTACTCAATACCAATGTCCTCAATGCTAGGCCCTTGACTACCAGGGTCCTGACTAATAGGCTGCTCTAAGACTGGAGTCTCAGTAGCAAGGTCCTTACTAGTTTGCTCTTCAGTTCCAAGCACCTGACTAGTAGGTTGCTCTAGAGTCTCATGACCAAGTTCTTGGTAAGTAGGGACCTGGCTACTAGGTTCCTGACTAGTAGGCTGCTCTGGAGTCTGTAAGGTCATGGTTGAAGAACCATCTATGCCTCCTGGTAACTCCTCCTGGTCATGCTTTGCCTCGTCCATACCTTCTTTGAGTAAGGCTTCCTTGCTTGATCCACTTGCGTGTCCTTCACCCAAGATCGATCCACTTGCCTGTCCTTCATCCAAGATCAAGGGTGCCTTCCTCACTTTTAATTTTAAGGGAAGTGCTTCCACCTCTTTAGCCTTACCTTTACCTGTGACGTGCTGTACTACTGTAACTTCTTGTTGCCGTGAACCTTCCCGTATGATGAGTGGAACCTCCTTGACTCTAGTTGACAATTGATCACCCTTATTCTTTGTGCGGATTTCTTCTTGCCGTAAGTCATCGGATGCAGAGCTTTCATCCTCATCATCACCTGAGCTAGAATCATCACCCTCAGACTCACTACCCTCTTCTTTGACATTTTCCTCCTCAAAGAAAGTAGTGCAACTGTAATATGTGTCAAAGAACTCAATTTGATGGGGGGTATCAATAACATTTACATTTTTACCTTGCCGTAGCAATTTCTCAGCAGCAAAACCCATTCGATACAATGCTACTTCCCACCCATCATTCAATAAATTCTTTGTCATCTCTAGTATCACATCAGGATCCATCGGCTTTCTGTAATCCACCATTGCTGCATCAAGCTTAACCTTATGGTCCTCAAAGTAATGAAGCTCGAGAGTCCTTAAAGGAGTTTGGATTAGATTACCACCACCCCTCGATAAGAAGCACATCAAGAAAGGCTGCACAAGTTCAACTATCTGTGACACTGCAAGGTCTTGCAATTCATTTATGAAAAATACGCATGGCTTCTCCCAAGCATGACCGCTCATTGTTATGAAATGCTCCGTATCAATGCCATTGATGTGTGTAAATTTTGTATCATTCTCTGATAGCAGGATATCATAAGAGAAGCTGAATGAAGAACCATCATCTAAACCACCAATTGCTCTACCTTGGGTACTGGACTGCAAGGCCTTTTTCTTAATGTCCATATATTCTGTCTCAACAACCTTTGGCATTTTAGCTCTTAGATCCTTGGTTGGTGTGGCATCTGCATCCATTGAAGCCAACCACTTTCTAGCCCATGTTTTATCAAGGAGTTGACCTAGGCTAAGTGCTTTCTTCTTATCCACATCAATTGACTTGCCAGCTAACTCATCATCAGATTTCAATAAAAATAATAGTGCCGAGAGAGCAGCCTCACTTTGAATCATTCGGGTGACCACTTCATCTAAGTTGCTATGCTTGCTCTTCTTTCCAAAGAAGCAATCACCACTTAGGATCTTCTTGCATACTTCTTCTGTTATTGCATCTGGAACAAACCTTAAAGCTCTCCACCAAACAATAGACATCGGTTTCTTTATTTCTTTCCTCTGAGTTGCAATGTGCTCTGGTGCCTCAAAGGATATCTTTCCTGTTTCATATGCTTGGCAAACATCCACGATGCTCTGAAACACTGATTCCTCACAGAAGACAATGCAGGTAACATCCCTGTATCTTGCAACAGCGGTGTTCAAATCCTTTGCCTCAACCTTATTACCTGGTATGCCTTGCGTATTGCTTACAACACCTTTCAAGCATCTATAGAACCAAGTCCTCTTTGTCATGTACTCCGATGTAGGTCTCCTGCCCTTCACTGTTTGTGGCTTTCCACAGCCCATCCATAACTCCCTTGCCTTTATCAAGATCTCAGAAAGAGAAAAGCTTTTTTTCAACCTAAATGGAGCAGAATTCAGCCTCTCTGATTCTAGAATGTACTTCGAGTCATCATTAAATATGCATATATGACAAATGACCCGTTGAAACTTTTCCATCCACTCAATCTGTGGCAAGTTTCCTTTTCTTCCCTCATCAAGGGCGATCCTGCAAGCCTCACAAAAGTGTTGCCCATCAATGGGCTCAAACCTACATCTTTCTAAGAATCTATTCTTTGCCAGCATGTATCTCTTCTCGATGTCACTCCCATATCGGCTTTGATACAAAGCCTCTCCACGAACAAAGTCACTCTTTCTAAAGTTCTCAAAAGCATCAAGAAAGTCCACGCGCTTTTGAAATGTGACATCAGGCAATGTGGGATCATCTTCTTGAAGTCTCTTAAACGCCATAGGACGAAGAGTGATATTAGTGGCAACGGGAGTTCTTGTTTTCCTTGTATCTTCATACAATTTGCGTGCAAATATCTTATCGAGCTTTCTTTGATTTGTGAACAATGAAGCTCGATCTATAAGCATTGTGGCCACGCTGAATTGTGAAAATCCCCAAATGTATCTCTCATCCTCTGGAGGATGTAAGTCCGCCACACTTATAGAAAAGTCTTCGAGACTTGTATCTTCTTCTTGCTGATCTTTCTCTTCATCGCTATCCAATTTTTCGCCTGGTTTTAAATAGCCTGCACTTGAGCGATCTCCACGTGGAGTAGGAGTTATTTTTGCTCTCTTTCTGGGAATAGCTATAGCACTTGAGTCTACTCCACGATCACTCCTTCTTGTTCCTGTAGTTGCAGCAGTCGATGGCGTAGGTACAGTTGGAGATACTGTAGTTACACTTGTTGGAGTTATCGGAGTTACCGCCATAGATATTGACGGTACTTGAGGGTTGTGTGTCATAGATGGCATAATTAGTGCCCCTGAAGGTTCAACACCACCACTTAGAAATGCATCCCACATTTTCTTCAATGCTTCTAAGGCATTAAGTAATTCTTGGGATCCCTCAATTGAATCTGGTAACGGTTTCAAGAAGTGCTTCGGAGTAACTCGTAACTTGTAAACCACCTCGTCATTCTTTCCTTGGCACACAATTTCTATCAAATTGTTTTCTTTAATATTGATGTTTGATACCATGCCACCATTTCTTACTGCCTCTGCAGAATATTTCGGGCTTGATATGTTCTCTGAAGTGATCACTAAAAAATACTTTGATTTCCGCTTCATAAAATACCAAGCATGTTCAAGGTATTTGAAAGACACCTTGGAACCAAAACTGGAAGCCATGAAAGCTATAGTTTTCTGAAAAACAATCAAAAATAAAAAATGAGAAATACAATGATTTTCAAACTCAAAATATTAAATAAATTTTTAATTAAATATTCTTTTAAGTTTTATTTATTTTTAATTTTTAAAATAAAATATTTTTTTAAATTATTTTATTTTAATTAGTTAGTTTATTTTAATCACCCTTGCCCGTCACCTTGCGATGTCCCCCTCCCCGCCCCTTGCCCTTCCACGCCCACCTCTTCCCTCCGCCCGCCCCCCCTCCCCCTTGCTCCTTCCCCACGCCCCCCTTCCCTTGCCCCTCCCCTTCCCTCGCCACACGTGTGTGTGCATGTGGTGAGGGAAGGGGAGGGGCAAGGGAAGGGAGGAGCGGGGGGCCGGGCGAGCGGAGGGAAGGGGAGGGGGGCGAGGGGTACCTGTTGCGTGCGCAACAGGTGGGGGGCATCGATGCCCCCCTCGCCCCCCCTCCCCTTCCCGCGCTCCCCCCACACCCCCCCTTCCCTCCGCCCCCCAACCCCCCCTCCCAGCGCGCCCGCCCCCCCCTTCCCCTCCGCCCTCCCCATGCCCCCAGCCCCCCTCCCAATGCGCGTGCCCCCCCTTCCCCTCCGCCCTCCCCCACGTCGACGGAAGGGGGCGGGCGCGGGGGGGGCATGGGGAGGGCGGGGGTGTGCAAGGGTTGGGAGGGCAGAGGGGAGGGAACGGGGGGCGGAGGGGAGGGCGCGTGGGGGCGGAGGGGAGGGGGGCGGGCGCGCGGGGGGGGGCGTGGGGACGGCGGGAAGGGGGGGGTTGGGGGGGCAGAGGGGAGGGAAGGGGAAGGCGGAGGGGAGGGCGGGAGGGATCGGCGGAGGGGAGGGAAGGGGGGGCGGGCGGGGGGAAGCCCCCCACCTGTTGCGCACGCAACAGGTTGGGGGGGCGCCCTCGCCCCCCTCCCCTTCCCCACACCCCACCCCCCGCAGCCCCCCCTCCCGACGCACCCGCCCCCCCTCCGCCCTCGCCACGCCCCCCGCCCCCCCCCCGCACCCCGCCCATGCCCCCCCCTCCCCTCTCGCCCCCCCCCCACGCCCCGCCCTCCCCCCCGCCCTCCCCACACCCCCCCCCGCGCGCCCGCCCCCCCTTCCGTCTAGAAGGGGGCGGGCGCGCGGGGGGGGCGTGGGGAGGGCGGGAGGGGAGGGGGGGGCGGGGGGAAGCCCCCCACCTGTTGCGCATTGCCCCCCCCCCACCCACCTGTTGCGTGCGCAACAGGTGGGGGGGGGCGCCCTTGCCCCCCCTCCCCTTCCCCACACCCCCCCCTCCCTCAGCCCCCCGCCCCCAGTCCCCCTCCCGGCGCGCCCGCCCCCCCTCCGCCCTCGCCACGCCCCCCGCCCCCAGCCCCCCCTCCTGGCGTGCCCGCCCCCCTCCCCTCCCGCCCTCCCCACGCCCCCCCCCCACCGGCGTGCCCGCCCCCTTCCGACAACGGAAGGGGGCGGGCGCGCCGGCGGGGGGGGCGTGGGGAGGGCGGGAGGGGAGGGGGGGGGTTGGGGGGCAGAGGGGAGGAAAGGGGGAGGCGGAGGGGAGGGCGGGTGGGAGGGAGGGAGGGGCGGAGGGGAGGGCGAAGGGAAGGGGGGGGGCAGAGGGGTCAACGACAGGGCAGGAGGGGGGGGCGCGGCGGGAGGGCGGGAGGGAGGGAGGGGAGTGGGAAGGGCGGAGGGGAGGGAAGGGGGGCGGAGGGGGGGTGGGGGCGGGGGTAGGGACGACAGGGGGAAGGGAAGGAAGGGGACGGAAGGAGGAGGGAGCAGGCAAGGGGAGGGAAAGGGGCCTTGGGGAGGGAGGAGAGGAGAAGGGGGAAGGGAAGGGAGGGGAGAAGCGGGAGGAGAGGGGAAGGGACGGGAAGGGGAGGGGAGAGAGGAAGTTGGAGAAGAGGGAGGGAGGGAGTACCTGAGTGGAGAGGTGGTGGAGCTCCAGGAGAGAGTTGTGAGAGAGAATAAGAGAGTTGTGAGACAGAATGAGGAGAAGTAGAGTTTTATAGGAAATGGATAGCTTTTAGGTCAAGTCAGCTTTTTTTAGTTTTTAAGGTTTTTTTAGTTCTTTTAGGTTCACTATAAGTAGAACATTCTTCATTCTCTCTTTCATTCAAAGATCATTCGTTTACACTCCACGCTTCTCTCCTCTCATCAACTTGTTGCAGGATTCGCAAAAATTTTCAAAATGATGCAAGAGGTGAGTTGTTGCGTACGCAAGAACTTCTAAGAATCAAGTTTTTATAAATTTGAATTTTTTTCCAAATCCGATCTTTTTCTAAAAAACTTGTGTGTACGCAACAACTTAAAAAACCATTTTAGCATTAAATCTTTTTTTCCATAAATTTTTCTCTTTAACTCAAACTCTCACAACCCCTCCCTACCTATTGCGTACGCAACAACTTCAAAACAAAATTCAAACCCTACCTATTGCATACGCAACAACTTCAAAACAAAATTTAATCATAAATCTCTCAAAAAAACTCATCAACCAAAAAAAAAAATCTATTACAAATTTCTCTCTCAACCTCAAAGCCACTCAAACCTCCCTACCTATTGCGTACGCACTAACTCCAAAACAAAATTCAATCATAAATCTCTCCAAAAAACTCCTTTAAAAAAAAAAAAATCTATAACACATTTCTCTCTCAACCTCAAAAGCACTCAAACCTCCCTACCTATTGCGTACGCAACAACTTCAAAACAAAATTTTATCACAAATCCTCCAAAAAACTCTTCTCACTACACTTTATTACAAATATCTCTATCAACCTCAAAACCACTCAAATGTCCTACCTATTGCGTATGCAACAACTTCAAAACAAAATTCAATCATAAATCTTTTCAAAAAACTCTTCTCACTACACTTTATTAATATAAGAAATCCATTTATAATATTTTTACCCCATAATATAATAAATTAAATTTTTATTAACTAATGTTAAAATATAATTTTACTAAAAATATATATTATTAATCTATAAATTAATATAAATATTATATAATTATTATATAAATAAATATATAAATACATTAATTTAAGAAAAAAATTGAAAAGAGATCTTCTAGCATATGTGCTTTATATAATACTTAGTCTTAAAACAATGAAGAATTAGTGAATATATTGCTCTTCTATACATTATTAACTTAAAAACTAATATAAATATAAATTAATTATTATATAAATTTAAATAAATATATAAATAATTAATATTATACATTAATAACATTTAAAATTATGTAGATTATATACTAATAACCTTTCAATTTTAAAAAGTAGTCAATAAAAGAATTAAATTAATTTTAAAATTTAGAAAATATTAAAATTTACACACTTACTTTTAGCATGTATGCTTTTATTCCATGTGTATAATACTTGTTAGTTAGTCAAAAAATGAAAAATTAGATAATGTATTTGTAAGGTAGGTATTTAAAACCATAGAATCTAGAAGACTACACTATCATTGCATCCATATCATTTTTTTACTTTAGTAACCATCAGATATCCATGATTCCATGTGTATAATACTTGTTAGTTAGTCGAAAGAATGCAAAATTAGATAATGTATTTGTAAGGTAGGTATTTAAAACCATAGAATCTAGAAGACTACAATATCATTGCATCCATATCATTTTTTTTACTTTAGCAAGCACCAGATATCCATGGTATCCATGATATGGAATACATATTTCTTAGAATGTCCATGATATGGAATATATATTTCTTCGAATATTTCTTATCAAATACTTTTTCATTTCTTCTCATACACCATGCACTTCTTCATGCACTTCTTCCTAATCAGTGTGCATACATCACTTCTTCGAATCGGTGTGCTTTTAGCCTATGTACTTGTTCCTAATCAGTAGGATACTTTAAGTAGGTAGGCTTGTAACTACTTAAAGTAAAGCCTTTGCAAAGGATCGTACCTTTTGATACACCATGCAGCATGAATGTAAAAAAATATGAATCGGTGTGCTTTTAGCCTATGTGCTTGTCCCTAATCAGTAGGATACTTTGACTAGGTAGACTTATACTTACTTAAAGTAAAGCCTTTGCAATGTATCATACCTATAAACAAAACACTTTGGAAAGCATATAACATATAGTCTATATATATCTAAACTAAATACTTTAGAATGCATATTTTATATAGTCTATATATCTTAAATCTTACACCCTAAATCTTAAATCCTAAAGTTTCCTAAATCTTAGGTTATATAATCTAAGCTCTTAAACTTATATAATAGTTATAATTCCTAAACCTTAAATCCTAATCCCTATAACTTAAATTCTAAAACCTAATTTTCAATTCTAAACCCTAGATTCTACACTCTAAGCTCATGATCTTATATACTAAACCTTAAAACCTAAATCCTAAACCCTAAAACAATAATCATAAACCCTAAAAGCTAAACCCTAAACCCTATATTTTTAACCCTAAACCCTAAACCCTAAATCCTAAACCCTAAACCCTAAAAATATAATCATAAACACTAAACCCTAAACACTAAATCTTAAATCCTAAGCCCTAAATCCTTAACCCTAAATACTAAACCCTAAACCCTAACCCTAAAATACAATCAAAATTTTATGATTTTTCTCGATTTGTGCAACATGTTAGATATACCCCCAACCTGTTGCTTAAGCAACAGGTTGGGGGGTATATCCGACCTGTTGCACAAATCGAGAAAAAATTCTCGATTTGTGCAACAGGTCGGATATACCCCCCAACCTGTTGCTCAAGCAACAGGTTGGGCGATATACCCGCAACCTGTTGCTCAAGCAACAGGTTGGGGGGTATATCCAACATGTTGCACAAATCCAGAAAATTCTCGATTTGTGCAACAGGTCGGATATACCCCCCAACTTGTTGCTCAAGCAACAGGTTGGGGGATATACCCCCAACCTGTTGCTCAAGCAACAGGTTGGGGCGTATATTAAACATGTTGCACAAATCGAGAATTTTCTTGATTTGTGCAATCAAGAACAGGTTGGGGGTATATCCAATCTGTTGCACAAATCAAGAAAATTCTCGATTTGTGCAACATGTTGAATATACTCCTCAACCTGTTGCTCAAGCAACAGGTTGGGGGTATATCCAACCTGTTGCACAAATCAAGAAAATTCTCGATTTGTGCAATATGTTGGAGTATATCCAACTTGATTTGTGCAACAGGTTGGATATACCCCCAACCTGTTGCTCAAGCAACAGGTTGGGGGTATATCCCCCAACCTGTTGCTTGAGCAACAGGTTGGGGGGTATATCCGACCTGTTGCACAAATCGAGAAAATTCTCGATTTGTGCAACAGGTCGGATATACCCCCCAACCTGTTGCTCAAGCAACAGGTTGGGGGTATATCCAACCTGTTGCACAAATCGAGAAAAATCATAAAATTTTGATTGTATTTTAGGGTTAGGGTTTAGGGTTTAGTATTTAGGGTTAAGGATTTAGGGCTTAGGATTTAAGATTTAGTGTTTAGGGTTTAGTGTTTATGATTATATTTTTAGGGTTTAGGGTTTAGGATTTAGGGTTTAGGGTTTAGGGTTTAAGAATTAAATGTTTAAAGTTTAGGATTTACGGTGGTTAAGATGTTTTGGTATTAATTATTTAAAGTTTAGGATGTAGGGTTTAGGTTAATGCCTTCTCTGCTAGTTTTGATATAGAAGTTATTAAGTAATAATAAGCTCAATGATTATATATTAAATGTTCATTTTGAGTTGCTAATTTACTTTTATACATAAAACAGGTATTCACCCTAACAGAGGGTATGGATGTGGTGTTATATGAGAAGAATGAAGTGGTGGCTTTTGGACGAATTCATAGTCTTGATCCTATGAATGTGTGTCATTTTCAACGTTGTGGTGAGAGAAGATGTGTAGTGATAATCACCAACGTTGTAAATCCTGAAGTACATTTAAAATATCCACATGGAGACTTTGAAACATTGGGAGATATCTTACAATGTGATATATTTGATATGCAAGCACACAGAACACTCTGGGACCAGGAAGAAATTGTTCCAAAGACATACTTTCAAGATATCAAGAAAACTTATATCCAGGGGGAAAAAGTACAGATGTTATCTCGCTTCGGAGAAGTTTTAGCAATTGGCAACTTTAAGGGCTATGCTCAGAGTTTTCTCTGTATAGTGGAGATAATTAAGTTGACTAGTGCAGGTGTCATTCAAAATGCAATGGATAGTACTTCACAATTAGACGTCCATAATACTACGTCTCAACTACAAGTTCATAGTACTTGTAAATGGGGGTTAGCTTTCTTGAAATCAAGTTTGCCCAAGACAGTTTCCTTCAATGTCATGGAAGACACAACAGAATATTATCAGAAGAAAAAGACTATAACACAAATGGGATCCAAATTCATAAGAAGCTATAGTAGTAATCAAGAGTATCATAGTGGCATGCTCACAGGTATCGAGGACATTATAGTAACAGATGTTGATGCAGAAAAGGTTTCTTGTGTTGCAAGTGACTCAAATATACTCACTGGTAGAGAAGACTTGTCTTGTGTTGCAAGTGACTCGAACAGGCTCACTGGTATAGAAGACTTGTCATGTGTTGCAAGTGACTCGAACAGGCTCACTGGTATAGAAGATTTATCCTGTGTTGCAAGTGACTCAAACAGGCTCACTGGTATAGAAGACTTGTCTTGTGCTGCAAGTGACTCAAACATGTTTATTGATATAAAAGACAGAAGATGTGTTGAAAATAATAAGATGGGACCACAAAGAAAAATACACGCAAAGATCAATGGGATAAGTGATGCAATAACAGGAATTGATGATATTAGTGACAATGATCATGATGTTACCACTCGAATACAAGGCAAAAGGGGCAGAGAATCTGAGAATATTGTTGCTAGCATGCCAGAGAATATAGATGGGAGAATCTTGAGTTACGAAGGAGAAACAGTTCAACCACAAAATTCAAGAGGCATTGGCAACAAATTGACATCAATGAACATGTCGACCAGATTGCCATTTCCAAGATATTATAAGGTATCAAATAATTCTCAAGCCTACACAACATTTGATTATAAAGATGAAGATTCAAGGGAAATGGATTCGAGGTTTGATGGTCTTACAACTAGAAAACGCAAGACACTATTTACAAAAAGAAAGTATGTGAGTGTGAAGAGGCGAAGAATCATGGCATCAATTCCAGAACCAAAGAGACATGTGATGCTATCCGAGGAGAATATGGAAAGGATGCTTATGCGAGATTGTTGCAAGAGACTTTGCATTAGAAAAGTTGGGAAAGATGATTGTGCAGCCATACGCCTTGGTATTTGGAGTAAGACAGCGCCTAATAGACATACTATCTTCTTCAAGAGTTTTCATGCTTTCTTCATCAAGGCACTAATCAAGATTTGAGCACAGGACACTGTAAACCTAGATTGAAACCCATGGTTAATGGGAGACCCATTTGCAATTGAGGATATCAATGGTTAACTGGACTATCACATGGCACATATTGGACCATCTGGGCAGAGGTGAAAGAAAAAGTTATTCATACAATTCATGGAAATACCTACAAGCTTAAATGCCATGGAAGCACTATAAATGCAACCGCAACATTAAAGCAAGTTCTCGAAGACCATGCATTACCGCAGCCTCATCTTCAACAAACAATGCTAGATGGACGTGTCGAATGCCAACAACATCTTCCTTTGGGAATGACAAAGAAGGTCGTTCTAGAGACTGTCAATAAAACTTTACAAGACAGAGACGAGAGCATGATTTCACGATCAACCTTGTACAAAATTTGGCGTAGAGATTTTTGCCATGTCAAGACACCATCAAAGCAAAGGATGTCAAAATGTAAGACATGTGATGAATTAAAAAATGCCATTGAACATAGTAAATGTGAGCAGCAGCGAGGAAGATATATTAAATGGCGATCAATCCATTTACGTCATGTGCAGGATGCTCGAAAGTTGTATGCTTCTTGGAGAGAGGAAGCTATTTCACATGTCGATAAGTCCATGTGCATCACCATTGATGGCATGGACCAGAATACAACCACTTTGCCACGATATAGATGTATCCCACCGGCATTGGAGGGCAAACGTGGACTAAAAACACACTTGTGTGGAGTATTAGTACATGGATACCGAATCTTTTGTGATGTATGGATTGATAGTTTGCATGACCATGATAGTAACCAGGTTGTTACATCAATCATGAAAGCAATAAGAAAGGTCAGAGATGCTCGCGGATGTTTGCCTAACACATTGCGAATACAAGCTGATAATTGTTGGAGAGAGAACAAGAATAAATATATATTTGCTTTATGCTCTACAGTAGCATTATTCATTGCTGGAAATCGAGGACACGAAGTTTTAAAAAGAAGCATGGATACAATGTTGAAAAATGTATCACAATCCCTGATCCAAGTCGTGTCCATATTAAACATCATTTGGCAAGACTTGACCCATCAAGCTCAAATACATTACATGAGTCTGATGACTCTGAACGAGATTCAGATGCATAAGATAATGTTTTGTATGCTTTTTTCCATACAAATGGTATATCTATACACCACCAATAACGAGATTCAGATGCATAAGATAATGTTTTGTATGCTTTTTTCCATACAAATGGTGTATCTATACACCACCAATAAGATAATTTATTGTATGGTTTGTTTTTTAAAAAAGGGTGTATCTATACACCACTTATGTATTGAATTCAACAAACTCTTTTTTTTTTTTTTAATGGTGTATCTATACACCACTTATATGTTGAATTCAACAAACTCTTTTCATATGGTGTCATATTTTCACTTCATAGTGTTAAAATTGAACTTGAGTTAGGAGACTACTATTATTATTATTATAGTTATTGGATGGAGGCACCATGCATGAGTTTGGGAATTATAGCTTCAGCGAGCCATTTTTTTTAAAATTAGAGGTTACCACTTGACTTTTTACTAGCTTAATAAGGCCATATTTGTATATAAGTGACCCATTAAGTGCTCAAAAAACCCAATTTTTTAGCTCACTAAGTGAAGTTGAGTGGAAAGGATATGCTCCAAAAAAAAGTCCAAACCAAGAGAGAAAGTCCAAAAATTTTGAATAGTGTGTTACAAAGTCGTATCACAAAGTTGTAACACAAAGTTGTTACACAAAGTTGTAACACAAAGTTGTGTCACAAAGTCGTAACACATTCTCTCTCTTCATGTAGACAAACTCGTAACACAAAGTTGTTACACAAAGTCGTAACACCAAGTTGTGTCTAGAAGTTGTAACACAAAGTTGTAACACAAAGTTGTATCACAAAGTTGTATCACAAAGTTGTAACACCTTCTCTTTCTTCATAAGTTCATGTTGGCACAGAGTCCACAAACGCCCTTGGGGTAGCGACACCCTTGGCAAATCACGCACAATCTGCATGCAGTTACGTTCTGGCCAACGACTTTGACTCCAATGCTCGCCCCATCCGCAACTAACTCCACTGCAACAACCGCCCCCACCAATCCTCTACCCCGAATCCCCCCTTGAGATTCAACAACTTCCTTTAACTCCTCCACGCCCCAACATGGCTGGACGCCGTCATGACCATGATGAGGATATCGAGCTCGATGCTGAGGCTGACAACTTCTTCAATCGACGAAATCACAACAATCAAGGCCAACGCCCCTTGGGAAAATTGGAACTTCCCAAATATAATGGTAGGGGAGACCCAGCTCGCTTCCTCCAGCATTTTGATGCCGCATGTCGAGCAGGTGGTGATCAATCCCATGAAACCAAGGTGGCTTGGTTTCCAATGGCCTTAACTGATGAAGCTTTAGAATGGTACCTCGACCTTCTCGTGGAAGAACGTGCCACATGGGACCTACTTCAAACCGAATTCAAACGTCGCTTTCAAATGGAGAGGCTACAAGATGATCCCGCTCTCCAACTCAGCAAGATCGAACAAGGCCAGAGGGAAGATGTATGCACATACCTGGGAAAGATGAAGAGATTGATCGCCAAATGTGACCCATGCCCAGATGCAAAGTACCTCACGGCATGGTTCATAGCAAGTCTACGAAAGAAAATCCACAAGGATATGAAAAAGATGAGTAGCTATGAAACATTCAGTGCTGCTCATGCGGCAGCCATTGACATCGAAGATGGCATGACAGATTCAGACACTAGCAGTGATGATGCCAGATCAAATACACGAGATAAATGCTCGAAAAAAGGTAAATCAAAGGACACTGCCGAAACATCCAATGAAGATCGCCTAGAGGCCATGACCTTGAAGCTGAAAGAAGATATGATGCAGGCCATGGATCAAAAACTCCACTTGTCTCAGTCGCCAACTCAAACATATCCACGACGAGAAAATGTCTGGTGCCCACACTGCTTGGCAAATCATATAGCAAATGAATGCCCAGTTCTAAGAGCAAGGATCACTGCACAAGCAAATCCACCACCACGGTTGTGGTGCCATATCTGCGTCATCGGCGGCCATGATGAGAACAGTTGCATCTTCAACATGCGCAACAATCTGCCTCGACCACCACAATACCAAGCGGCACCCATGCCAGTATACAGGCAATCGGCACTTGCACAAGCACCCCCAGCTCCGAGACTAAATCCTGTTCCCATTCAGACACAAGTTGCACAACTACTCAGGAATCCGAATCCACGACTGTATCCAAGAGCACCAAATCCAGCTCCTCAGGCAGTTCCCATACATCAATTACAAGCCGAGGAAGTAGACTCGCTATTTGAGTATGAAGCAGAGTACCCAGTGTACTATGTAGAAGGTGCAGAGGGTCTAATACCAGTCTTTGCAAATCAAGTGCAACCCAACACATTTCGAGCACCAATCAAGTGTTACGGTTGTGGAGAAAATCATAGGATCGCAGAGTGCCCTCATCGTGGTAGCCCAGCCACTTTCCAACCACTCTGCAGAGATTGTGGCATAAAACATGCCTGTATGGATTGTCCCATGAAAAATAAGGTCCCAGAACAAACAGAGGATAAGCTTGACATCCCCATCGGCATCATTGGGGTGGACCATCAAAGTCTGGGTCCGGCAAGTCTAAGGTCCCAACCTATCAATGTAATTACATGCCAACGGCAAGAGGCCACAAAGGACCCTATCATTCCAATCCAACTGAAGCGACTTCTGAAAAAGAAAGCACAAGTGCCTCCACTACCGCCAAGCAATGAGCAGCCGAGCTCATCCACATCAACTCCCGAGCCTCCAATAAAAGAAGCTCCATTCTCGAATGCAGAGGTAGAGAAGGCTCGTTTTCAGGTACTTCAGCAATGGGTCCAAAATGAACAAGCTCAATTTGAGGCTCAGAAACAAGCTCAAGACCCACTCCATGACTTGGCCCCACAAAGTATTGATACTGTACTCGAGCCTTTGTTCCAACAACAGACTCCACAACAGAATGTACCGCCACGTCAACTTGAAGGAGCTGCACTCTCTAGCATCCTGAGTTGCCCTGTGTCAATTCCCATCGGAATCCTCTTACGGAATTGTCCCAATCTGTGGGAGAGTTTCAAAGGATGGATTGAACTCGCAAATCCCCCTCCACCTATGAACGACATTGAAGATATCCCTGTGCGGATGGGTGAGAGAGATGACATACGCAATATCACTGTGCCTTTGATCCACAAGGCATATAATGAAGTCCAAGCCATAGTGGATGGTGGAGCAGGTGTCAATGTCCTATCAAAGGAGCTTTACGAAGAATGGGGTCTCCCACCAATGCAAAAGGCTAATTTCAACATACGCCTTGCCGATGATTCACGGGCTAAACCCTTGGGAATAGTGAATGGCGTGTCCACAAAGATCGCAGGAGTCCGCTTTTCCCTTCAATTCACAATCTTGGATCTCCCCAAAAAATCCTATCAAATCTTATCGAGACATCCTTGGTTACGGGAAGCATCAGTCCTCCATGACTGGGGAACAGATAGATTGACAATCCAGAATCGAGACACTGCAATCAGGGTGAATGTGGGGACATGAGCTATTAAACCAATTGTTCCTAGAGCATTGGATGACACATCTTCCATGACAATCTCGAGCAATCAGATCCCTTGCAACAGCATGCCATAGCAGGTGACTCACAAAGCAATGTCAATAACTGGATACAAACATTGGCAACCATCGACAACTACCATTCATTAGACCCCATCTTCTCACAGATAGATGTTAACACACTACAGGTCGATCCTCCACCGACACATGAAGAACCAAATCTAGAGATGCCATTCTTTATGGCTGACCTCGAATGGGATAATGAACCTGAAGAAGGTACCCATCCCAATGATGACTCAGATTTTCCTTGGGACCTTGAAACAGAAGCTGCGAATGCTGCAATTGAAGATCAAATCTTTGATAATGACCTAGCCATTCTGCGTGCCCTAATGGCAGTTGAGCTCCCAAAAGCTGAACCTCCACAGTTGAATAACAACAGAAGATCCGGCAAGAAAGTTGCCGGAGGAAATCACAAAAAAGCCAAGGCCGAGCACTTCAATGAATTCGAACGAGTCCAAACAAGGATTGTCAAATTGCACCTTGCAAAGGCAGTTCCCTCAAAATCAAAACCACCACCTCTTGAATGGTCCCCTGAGGGACTGGAAGGAGTATGTGCAGCACATGAACCCTTACTTGGAAACACCTTACCAGTGGAAAAGTTACCCCACAGTTCCCAACGTAAGAAGTTTCGGAAATATAAGCCACATGTGCGGATGAAGCTCGATCAAGAGACTTCACAAAAAGAAAGAAAAGAAGAGCCTAACAAATTACTAAATGCAACTATGCCACCCAGTACACATGCCGCATGTCAGGCTAGTTCAACCCCATCAGAGGCCGATCTTCGAGAAGTGCCGGAATACTTTAAGAATTATACAAGTGGCAGTGCACCAATAGCAATGCCAAGACCAATCAGAGAATCTGAAGTTCAAGAAACCGATAGCATTGGAGAAACTTCAATCTATGAGGGACCGGCAAAAACATGCACAATAAACCTCGCCCTTGAAGGGGAGGAAGAAAAATTGGTTTTCATTGGGAAACAGCTCCGTGAAGAAGATGAAATCAAACTCAAAGACCTCCTAATGGAATACCGTGATTGCCTAGCATGGTCATACAAAGAGATGAAAGAAATTTCATCAGAAGTGGCAGTGCACATGATACCTATAAGGGAAGGTGCTCGCCCTAAGGTATGTGGACCTTATCGCACAAATCATAAATATGGCACCATGGTTTATGACGAGCTGGAAAAACTCCTAGATGCCGGATTCATCTACGAGATAGAACACACTAATTGGGTTTCACCCATTGTCATTGTGCCTAAACGCAACAAGAAGCTCAGAATATGCGTAAACTTGAAAAATGTGAATGCCGCCACAATTAGGGATCACTACCCCCTACCCTTAACAGAAATAGTGTTGGAAAAGGTGGCAGGATCCAAAATATATAGCTTCTTGGATGGCTTCAGTGGCTATAACCAAGTGCAAATTGCTCCTTAAGACCAATCAAAAATAGCATTTGCTATAGAATGGGGTATTTTTGCATATAGAGTCATGCCATTCGGCCTTTGTAATGCCCCAGCCACATTCCAGTGAGTCATGTTCACAGCTTTCAAGTCATTTTTGAATAAGTTTTTAAAGGTGTTCTTGGATGATTTGTGCATCCATTCAACCAAACAGGACCACTTCAAATGTCTGGAAGAAGTACTAATCAAATGCAGGGAGTATGGCATCTCTCTAAATCCAACAAAATGCCAGTTCATGGTCACCCACGGAGTTGTTTTGGGACACATCGTCTCTCAACATGGGATTGCAACTGACATGGACAAAATCAAAATCATCATGGAATTGCCTCCTCCTACAAATTCCAAAGGTGTACAGGTCTTTATGGGACATGCCGGCTATTATAGAAGATTTATATTGCGGTATGCCATGATAGCTAGACCACTTTACAAATTATTAGTGGAGATCTTATGGACCGAAGAGTGCGACCAAGCCTTTGAGCTTTTAAAGTGGCGCCTAATCACAGCACCCATCCTTATATCTCCCAATTGGGATATTGATTTTCATGTTCATACTGATGGATCCAAGTATGCAATTGGGAGTGTGCTTTGTCAACCTGGTGGACATAAGAAAGACTACCCCGTCTACTTCGCCAGTCGACAACTCAATGATGTAGAGATCAACTATACAACCACAGAAAGAGAAGCCCTAGAAATGGTGTATAGTGTAAAGAAATTTCAGCACTATCTACTCGCAAATGATTTTGTCTTCTACACCGACCATCAAGCATTGCTTTATCTTGTGAACCGTCCGTGTACCACAGGAAGAATAACCAGATGGCTCCTCTTGTTGCAAGAATTCAACTTCAAAATCGTGGTCCGCAAAGGTGCCCAACACTACATTGCCGATCACATGTCTCGAGTCAAGACATGAGAAGAAGCCACTGGAGTAGAAGACGACTTACTAGATGCCACACTATTTCAAATAGATGCGGTTCCAGAATGGTGTGGAGATATCATTGGGTACTTGATGGCAGGAAGACCACCCCCTAACATGAAAGCAGTAGATGCCAGAAAATTGATTCTAAAAGCTGCACCCTATCAACTCATTGCAGGACAACTGTACAAGATGGGCAAGGACCAGATATTAAGAAGATGTGTAATGCCTCATGAGATCCTGCCAATCTTGAGTGAAGTCCATGAAGGCATTGTAGGAGGACACTTCCAAGGGGAAGCCACAGCAAGAAAAGTTCTCCTCGCAGGCTACTGGTGGCCAAAACTGTGGGCAGATGCCTATGAATATGTAAAAGGCTGTGATGTATGCCAACGAACTATTAAACCACAACACAAAGACTTTAATCCCCTAACACCAATTGTTGCACAACAACCATTTGAAAAATGGGGGATTGACTATGTGGGTCCCATACATCTAGCAGCAAAAGGAACACAGGCACGCTACATCATTGTGGCCACTGATTACTTTACAAAATGGGCTGAAGCTAAAGCAGTCAGAAAGGCAGATGCCAAAAGCACAGCAAGATTCTTATACAAACATGTGATCACCCGATTCGTATGCCCCATTGAAATTGTGTCGGATAGAGGCACACATTTTGTCAATGAGGTAATCCAAGAACTCTTGTCTGGCTTCATGGTCATCCATAGAAAAAGCACACCCTACTACCCCCAAGGGAATGGACTAGCAGAATCCACAAACAAAATCATATGTAATATCCTCACCAAGGTAGTAGAACCGCAGCGTTCGGATTGGGCAAAGAAATTGAATGCAACCTTATGGGCATACAGAACCACATTCAAGGTCAGTACAGGGAACGCACCTTTTCAATTGGTGTATGGCCTTGAAGCCATGGTCCCACTCGAATTTGTAATACCAAGTCTACGCATCACAGTACAAGAACGCATGGGTGATCATGAGTCCTTGAAAGAAAGGCTCTGTCAGTTGGAAAAGCATACAGAGACAAGACTAGTCGCTTATCATGCCATGACAACAGAAAAACGTCGAAGAGGATTACCAAAAAGCGAGCGGAGAAAAGCGAGCAGCCCCAAATAAGCGAGCAAGATTAAATAGGTTTCAAGCGAGCGAGAACCTCATTCAGCATCTTATTCCTCTCAATATCATTGGAACAATTGATGTGATCATAAGCAAATTAAAAATATTCCAACAATGAAGGCATGCCTAAAACTCACAATTAACTTTTCTTTCATCCCCATACTATCAATTTGAGTCGTTGTGGAGAGGTAGAGACACAACAATACATAAAATTTGCGATAAAAAAAGCAAACACTACTCAGATTGAACATCCACACAGCAAGATAATGATAGATCACAAGGTAGAATATATGACTGAAAATATGTAAACATGATCATGTGCTACATATACATATCATGTCTTTTATGCTTGCAGAAGATCATCCATACATTCGATCCAAAAACATGGAAATAGAACTAACTATGTCAAAAGAAAAAAAACACATTTTCATCATAAGGATTAATTTTGCTTAGTGAAAATACCTATGTAATCTGGACAATACTATGCTTTAAAAAACTTAGGGAGCCAAAAAAGGATTTTAGCCCTCCATACTTCTATTATGACCAATGTCTAAATGATAGTTCTATCGGAACTAGAAATGAATGCATCTAACCGCTATGTTGAGTGCTCATCTAGTATCATGTAGACTATTATGTTAAACTCAATACGTGACCACAAACTCAAGCATAGGAGGAGCATGATTCAAGTGAAATAATTGGCAAAGACACTCTGTAACTAGTATCCTACTGCATCTAACGAAAAATATGCACCAGGCATTAACAAGCTTCTATTTCCACCTGTATAAGCAAACTCGTATCCTATAGTATGAAAAACTTTAAGGAAAACATTGCACTTAATGCATCAAATAAACCAGTGACTACTCATCATGCACAATCGAACAATCATCAAGGAAAGTCTAGTCAAGCAAGTTGAAGCAAAAAACCAAATATCTATTCGGATCTATGTTGTGGTGTATCCGCCAACCATGAGTAGTAAAAGAACCTATGAAAAAAGCAAAATAGGGATTATGCCACTCTACCATGATCACTTCCATGCTACAAATAAGGGAATACATAGTCATTTTAGGGTACTTTTAGGGTTCATTCCCAACCACTAAAAAGAGAGCCAATGCTATCTATTTGTATTCATAAAATCTTTATGAACATGTTCATGTTCAATATGAGGATAGGAGCCAGCTCAATGGGTAGTCTTAAACAAATATAAATACTATTTGAATTTTAACATTATGCAAAAGCTTTTTTTTTTACACAAAGTAAAACTTGATTATACATATAGATGGGAATCAGGTCACCATTGTAAGTATGTATTTAGTAATTAAGTTGAAAATATTCCCTTAGAAAAATAGCTCAATCAACATAGTACCCATATTATATATCCAAAATTTACAAGATCTCATTCATACCATTAGATTGTTTTCATCACTTGTCATGAGTACTAACCTCAATTGGCATTATGTATTTGGGTCAAAATAGTTTTTAGTATAGGATATAATGGAGCAATACATTTATGTAATATCTAGTGATCATAGTTTCTAATATAGGATAAAATGGAGCATAGAGTAATGTTGTCATTCAAAAATGATAATATACCTTCCTTGACCATATACAAGTATCATGCATTCATAAAAAAAGTTAGTCATAAATTGCAATATAATGTGCCCATATGCATGTACATTAAATCTTCACATGTTAGAATGTGAGAAAGGGAATAATTTAACTATGAAATCAGGGATCAATGTAGGAAATGGTCTTCTATGCACACATATATGCTAAGGGTCCATCTAATACAATATTGGAAATTGATGTGAGTATAAGTGTATGCATCCATCGGTGATGTATATGAGTGTATGCATCCGTTTGTGATGTATATTGTTGTACTAATCCATGGTGCTTTACGGCTTGAGTTGTTTGTAGCGCAATTAATCACAACAATGTTGTATTTTTTAAAAGAAAAATGCCATAAAAATTTCATGCTGCAAAACACACACAAAAAAATGGCATTTGTAGCTAATCCAAGCATTTCATACAAGCAATCTCCATCCCTCCCTTTCCTGCTTACTCTTTCGGCCACCTCCACCCTCTTGTTGCCCTTCAAGATTGCCTCTTGCCTCCTCACCTCCTTGCTTCCTCACCTCCTTGCTTCTTTGCCTTCTCACCTCCTTGCATCATGCTTGTTGCTGGCAATTCCAAGGCTTTCCCTCCCCTCATTGGCCAGCTCTTCTACTCCTCATGTCATCCTTCTCCTCATTTTGGTGTCTCCAATGAATAGCTTGGGGGTCTTGTTTTTGGAGGGGGAAAGCATAAGAATGGCAACACCTTAACGCACTGTCATTTTTCATGCTTTTGCCACCCAAAAACAAGACCTGCAAAGCCCTTGCTTAAGCTTGAATGAGCCTCTTGATTTTGGGCGTGTTAAGCCATTTTTGACCATTATACCCCCAAAATCAAGAGGCTCATTCAAGCTTAAGCAAGGGCTTTGCAAGCATTGCAAGTCCAGTAAATGAAATCAATCAGATTAGGAATTGGCAAACTCAATTTGGGAATGGTCAGAAATACTTTGTCTTTGAATAATGCCTTGGATCATGGGATGGGGTCCCATGAATTTGCTGCCTATGATGACGAATGGTTCTGCCCTTGACTAAAGGTGACGTGTGTAGTAGTAAAAGGATAGCCCTCATGGAATCTCTAAGGGGTCTTGATTTTGGCCATGATTTGCACATTCTAGCACTTGAGCCATACATCAATTTCCAATACTTGAGGCATATAGTGGCTTTGCCCACGCAACGTTTCCAGCTGCAATCCAAGCATCACAAGCAATCTCATATTCTGTATCCAGAGACATCATGAGGGGTAGAGCCTCTTTTTGGTAGTCTCACTAGCAATATGTATTGAAAAAAAATGTATTCAATTATTATATTCTTCCTTGCTATATGAATGCTCTTAATGCATCCAAATTGTAGAACTTCTTCAATACTACTTCTTAGTTATATTGTAAAATAACCTCCATATGTATGCTCGTGAGACAACAAAAAAGAGACCTGGAAACCAAAAAATGATAGCGCATTGATGCGCTCCCATTTCTGGGCTACTAGGCCTCTTTTTTAATGTCTCCTAAACATAAGAACAAGCACTTGTGTTCCTTACCTTTCTTTCCAATGGGGGTCTTGATTTTGGGGGTGTATGCATAAAATTGATAAACAACATTTTTTGATGCATATAGTTTTATTAAATCGATAAAATAGGCATGAAAACATCTAAATTGGCTCTTGCCATTTGATTTGATGAATGACATGACCCCATTTGGATTTGTAATTCCAAAGATACGGGGTCTTACTTTTAGGGCTTGAATGCCTAAAATAGGCAGCGCGTTAATGCGCTGCCTATTTCATACATGGCCTCAAAATTAAGACCCCATGTAGGACCAAATGAGGTCCTACTTTTGAGGCCTAAATGCATGAAATAGGCAGCACATTGACAAGCTACCTATTTCAGGAATTTAGGTCCTAAAAGTAGGACCCCGTATCTTTGGACTTACAAATCCCAATGGGATCATGTCCTATATCAAATCGAACGCCCCGTATCTTTGGACTTACAAATCCCAATGGGATCATGTCCTATATCAAATCGACGGCAAGAGCCAATTTAGATGTTTTTCATGCCTATTTTGTCCATCAATCAAAACTGTATGCATAAATATATACATCAAGATATGCATCAATATATGCATCAATATATACATATGTATGTATGTATGTATATATATATATATATATAGATACATACATACATACATACATGTGTGTGTGTACACACACACACACACACACACACACACTCACAAAAAGCCAATGAAGCAAGTAAGGACAAAGTGGAGGGAAGCTCAAGGAGAGATAAGAAAGAGAAAGAGAAACAAGAACATCCTATAGAAAAAGGTAAGGAAGATACAATATGATTGTTTGTTGATGTTGTCTTCAATTCATTTTGACATTGCATTAATAAGTTTATGATTGTTCTCTTTCTAGATGAGGGACCATCTAGTCCTATGCAGGATGAAATGGATCACATAGAGAGTGCAGGTAAGGGTGTTGTTATGTTTTGCATATGTAGTTGTTCCTTTAACACTAGTTTTACTTGTAATTGATTTGCTTTGCATATAGGTGGAGAATCAATCTCGGGACTTGTGAAGCAATACGTGTTCCATCGATCACAGTCACCCGACATTTCCTTGGCCCGTGGCATCACACCTTTGTTTGCTTGTACAGTTGGAGATTACATTGCAATGGGCAAAGACTTTGCTGACTCTAAAAGAAATGATAAGTATGCTATTTTGCATGAGTTTTTTATTACAATGGCTAGTCGAGGTCAAGACTACAAGAGGATGGGTAAGAAGGTGAAGCGGGCTTCAAATTTTATATTGCTCGATTTTCCATCTGGCTATCCACTTGATGAGAGAGGATCCACTCCTACTTGGAATGTCTTGCTCGAGGACCATGTGCGGCATGGGCTTGCAGTTGCATCAGCTTCTTTGTCTGATAGTGGTTGGTTGGCATGCATATGTCCTTTGGCAGGTAAGGCACAATACCACAATTGACATTTCACATTTTGTGTTTCCATTCTACTAGTTTTAAATAAAATTAATTGCTTGCAGGACAATGTATTGGTTGGATGGAATGGTTTGCATATGTCTAGGGCTTGTTGGAGGTTGTCAGACATGTGATCATTCATGACAAGTTTCCATATGGATTTTGTAGAGAACATGATAAAAGTGTTAAGGTAAGCTACCATTACCATTCCATGCATTCTATGTTTGCATTCCATGATAAAAGTGTCTTTGACAAATGTCTCCTCATTAGTCCTATGCGTGCTATGTTTGGAAGGATAAGTCCTATGCATGCTATGTTTGCCATCTTTCATGCTATAATGCTTGATAGTTGAAGTCAATATACTATACATGTTTTTCTCCATGTGGTTTCCAGATGCAATCTTCAGTATTAGCTCTAATACGTAGAGCAAAGAAGAATCCAATATTTTTTTGGGAGGAGAGCTTTCCACTTTTCCAATAGCTTTTGATTGATCTACGTGAAGATGTCTGGACTCATCACATACCTCCCTCTGCAAGGACAATCATGCCGATGTCTTCTCAGCTAGCATGAGGTGGACTAGAGAGGAGTAGTTTTTTTGTAGGTTGCATTATGTCTCTTCTCTGTGCTCCTGGATGGCTGGTTCTAGAGATGGGTTGTGGTATAGCCCCTCTTATGCATGCTTGTTAGGCCATTGGCAGGCCTTGTTTTTCATTTGATTCAAACAACGGTATTGTGGCTAGCATTGTTGAGCCACTTGTGGCAGATCATTCTGGAAAACGGATCAGGTCAGAGCATGATGGAGAGGGGGAAGAAGAGAGAGTGGAACCTGTCACAAACCCCTTTGATGAGTAGTATGCTATTGGCCCTGAGTTTTTTTGTTGTATATTTTGAATGCTAAAATTCAGGACTTTGAAAGTGTTATTTAGCATCTTTATAATATGGTAGATAGTGAACATTTACGGGTGCCTTTTAATCAAGAAAGTACAAAATTTGATGCTTTGGATAGTGTTTGTAAGGCCTTGATCTAGCAATTGATTTTTTTTGCTTTTTGTTGGTAGCGAATTGTCTTTTGTATAACACATAAGGATGGCAAGTTCTTCTTATTGGAAATTATTTTCATTGTTCCACTTTGACTTACTTTCCTTTGAAATGTATGTTTTGTTGTAGTTTGTTACCATGCTATGCAAAAAAAATGGCAAGATTCATGACAACCGACAAGAGATATGATGAGTGCCAATTAGATAAACCACATGCGCACAACTACTTTCTTGATGATGAATGTCAGGGGGATTAGAATATGGTTTAAAACACCATTTTGTTCATAGACTGATAATTGTTGTGGTTTGGAAAGTTTTGGTCTAGTGCATTTTGCAGGTGAAGTGGTATTTCAACAGTCATCTATGTTATGAGTTTGGTAATTAGATTATGTTCTTCAAGTGAAAGATAGGGTGGATTGTAAGTCTGATTATTGGTATGCTTATTATGACAACATCTTGCTATAGTAAGTTTGGTCTCAAATTTGTTCTCATCAGAGGAATTGTAAAAAAACTCGCTCGCTTCATTTGGCCCGCTCGCTTTTTCTCGCTCGCTCTATTGACTACCTCAAGTTCTTACATACGCTATTAATAGGTTGGAAATGAACTCACCTCTAGCAACGTTTTGAAAATTTTGAGAATCCTGCAACAGGTTGATGAGAAGAGAGAAGCGTGGAGTGTGAAAGAATGAACTTTGAATGAAAGAGAGAATGAAGAACATTCTACTTATAGTGAACCTAAAAGAACTAAAAAAACCTTAAAAACTAAAAAAAGCTAACTTGACCTAAAAGCTACCTATTTCCTATAAAACTCTACTTCTCCTCATTCTTTCTCATAACTTTCCTCGACCTCATCCACCACCTTCCCACCTAGGTACTACTTCCCTTCCCCTCTCCTCCCTCCCCTCCCTTCCCCTCTCCTCCCGCTTCCCATCCCCTCTCGTCCCTCCCCTCCCTTCCCCTCTCCTCCTGCTTCCTCTCTCCCCTCCCTTCCCCTCTCCTCCCTTCCTCCCTCCCCTCCCCCCTCCCTCCTCCCACTTCCCCCCTCCCCTCCCTTCCCCTCTCCTCCCTTCCTCCCTCCCCTCCCCCCTCCCTTCCCCTCTCCTCTCGCTTCCCCCCTCCCCTCCCTTCCCCTCTCCTCCCTTCCTCCCTCCCCTCCCTTCCCCTCTCCTCCCACTTCCCCCTCCCCTCCTCTCCCGCTTCCCCCTCCAAGGACAAATTTTCTCCCTCCCTCCCCTTCCCCTTCGGTACATCTTTTTTTTTGGGGGGGAGTGGGGAGGCGGGTTGGCGGAGGAGAGTAGAGGGGGAGACGGGAGGTGGGAGGCAGGGAGGCGGAGGAGGCGGAGGAGAGGAGGGAGGCGGGAGGCAAAGGAGAGGCAGGAGGCAGGAGATGGGAGGCGAGAGGCGGAGGAGAGGAGGCAGGGAGGCAGAGGAGAGGAGGGGGCAATTAACCCCCCCTGAAGCTGTTGCACGCGCAACAGGCTGGCCCGCGGGCTAGCCTGTTGCACACGCAATAGCTTAGGGGCGCGCAACAGGCCCCCCCTTTGGGGGCTTAGGGGAGGGGATTAACCCTCCCTTAAGGAAGTGGGGGACCTTTCGGGCTCCCCAGAAAAAATAAAAATTTAATTTTTATAAAAAAAATAAATTTAATTTAAAAATTAATTAAAAATTAAAATAAAATAAATTTAAAAAAATAAATAAATAAATAAATAAAATTTTAGAAAAATTAAATTAAATTCTTTTATCTATGTTTATAAATTACTTTGAATTAAATTATTTATGTAAAAAAATATTAAATAAAAAATAATATTTAAAAATATAAAAATATATTTTTAAAAATATATGTTAACTTTTGAAATCTCAATTAATTTTTAATTTTTAATATTTTAATATTTAAATATTTAATTAGCAAATTTTTTAATATTTTTAGTTTGAAAATCATTGTAATTCTCATTTTTTGTTTTTGATTGCTTTGCAGAAAACTATGGCTTCGAGTTTTGGTTCCAAGGTGTCTTTCAAATATCTTGAACATGCTTGGTATTTTGTGGAGCACAAATCAAAGTATTTTTTGGTGATCACTATCGAAAATGTGTCAAGCGTGAGATATTCTCCAGAGGTAGTAAGAAATGGTGGCATGGTCTCAACCATCAACTTTAAAGAAAACAATTTGATAGAAGTTGTGTGCAAAGGGAAGAATGATGATGTTGTCTACAAGTTACGAGTTATGCACAAGCACTTCTTGAAGCCCTTACCAGATTCAATTGAAGGATCCCAAGAATTACTTAGTGCCTTGGAAGCATTGAAGAAAATGTGGGATGCATTTCCAAGTATGGCAATAACTACGATTTCTCCACCAAGAGTAACTATAATATCTGCGATAATAACTAGTATCTCCAGCTATACCTACACCATCGACTGCTGCAACTATAGGAACAAGGAGTGATCGTGGAGCAGATTCAAGTTCCACATCTATTCCCAGAAAGAGAGCCAAAATAACTCCTACTCCATCATTCAAGTGCAGGTTATTTAAAACCAGGCAAAAAATTGGATAGTGATGATCAGGAGGATCCACAAGAAGAAGATACAAGTGTCATAGACTTTTCTACAAGTGTGGTAGACTTACATCCTCCAGAGGATGAGGGGTACATATGGGGATTTTCATAATTCAGCATGGCCACAATGCTTATTGATCCAGCTTTGTTGTTCACAAATCAAAGAAAGCTAGATAAGATATTTGCACACAAATTTTATGAAGATACGAGGAAAACAAG
This sequence comes from Dipteris shenzhenensis, assembly GCF_047967505.1. Lineage (NCBI taxonomy): Eukaryota > Viridiplantae > Streptophyta > Polypodiopsida > Gleicheniales > Dipteridaceae > Dipteris > Dipteris shenzhenensis. Next base: position 27,875,461 of record NC_141617.1, on the reverse strand, counting down.
AACTCCAATTGCCACTAATATCACTCTTCATCCTATGGCATTTAAGAGACTTCAAGAAGATGATCCTACATTGCCTGATGTCACATTTCAAAAGCGCGTGGACTTTCTTAATGCTTTTGAGAACTTTAGAAGGAGTGACTTTGTTCATGGAAAGGATTTGTACCAAAGCCAATATGGGACTGACATCGAGAAGAGATACATGCTAGCAAAGAATAGATTCTTGGAAAGATGCAGGTTTGAGCCCATTGATGGGCAACACTTTTGTGAAGCTTGCAGGATCGCCCTTAATGAGGGAAGAAAAGGAAACTTGCCACAGATTGAGTGAATGGAAAAGTTTCAATGGGTCATTTGTCATGTATGCATATTTAATGATGACTCGAAGTACATTCTAGAATCAGAAAGGCTGAATTCTGGTCCATTTAGGTTGAAAAAAAGCTCTTCTCTTTCTGAGATCCTGATAAAGGCAACGGAGTTATGGGTGGGATGTGGAATGCCACAAACAGTGAAGGGCAGGAGACCTACATCTGAGTACATGGCAAAGAGGACTTGGTTCTATAGATGCTTGAAAGGTGTTGTAAGCAATACGCAAGGTGTACCAAGTAATGGTTGAGGCAAAGGATCTGAACACTGCCATTGCAAGATACAGGAATGTTACTTGCATTGTCTTCCACAAGGACTCAGTGTTTCAAAGCATGGTGGATGTTTGCCAAGCATATGAAACAATAAATAAGGTTTTGTTCCAGATGCAATAACAAAAGAAGTATGCAAGAAGATCCTAAGCGGTGACTGCTTCTTTGGAAAGAAGAGCAAGCATAGCAACTTGGATGAAGTGGTCACCCGAATGATTCAAAGTGAGGCTGCTCTCTCGGCACTATTATTTTTATTGAAATCTAATGATGAGTTAGCTGGCAAGTCAATTGATGTGCATAAGAAGAAAGCATTTAGCCTAGGTGAACTCCTTGATAAGACATGGGCTAGAAAGTGGCTGGCTTCAATGGATGCAGATGCCACACCAACAAAGGATCTAAGAGCTAAAATTCCAAAGGTTGTTGAGACAGAATATATGGACATCAAGAAAAAGTCCACTGCCCAAGGTACAACAATTAGTGGTTTAGATGATGGTTCTTCATCTAGCTTCTCCTATGATATCTTGCTATCAGAGAATGATACAAATTTTGCACACATCAATGGCATTGATACAGAGCATTTCATAACAATGAGCGGTCATGCTTGGGAGAAGCCATGTGTATTTTTCATAGATGAATTGCAATACCTTTCAGTGTCATGAATAGTTGAACTTGTGCGGTTTATCGTAGAAGGTCCTATGGCAGATAAGAAAAGATCAACGTTGGTCCTGTTCATAACAGAATCACAAAGGGATGCCTTGTATGCGAGTTTGACATCTGCATTTGGGTATTTACTTTCAAAAGTATACCATGGTATAGTCCTATGCAATCATATGACCGTCTTGGAAGGCACTGCCATTCAAGTCTTGCAGCCTTTCTTGATGTGCTTCTTATCCAAGGGTGGTGGCAATCTAATCAAAATTCCTTTAAGGACTCTCAGATTGAGGACCTCCACAAGGAGAGATGTGGATCAGAGGATCCCACAGATGTTGACTATTCTAGAGGGCTCTCTCTATATAAGAAGCCTTGTTGTATTGTTGAAATACACATTCACTCAAGATTCTATTTATGAATCCAAGATAATCTATCTTGGAACCTAATTGACTTGAGGTACATGTCAAGAGCACTCTCTTCATTATGTTTCCACATAGGTTCCATCCACCTTAGAGCGCTCCATAGATCTTGAGGCACACATGTTTTCTCACTTATTTGTTTTTTGGGTCTCACATGTGGCGGACAATTGCCTTGCGATTCTTTTGAATTTTCAAAGACATTGTCTTTCAAGGATTGATGAAACAACTATAATATCAATGTCCTCTTCATTGTTTGGAAAAATGACCGTAGTCATATTTGCAACTACAAAATTTGAAATTAAAAAAATATATTTATGATTCAAAAAAAATACTTGCCTATAGCCTATACACGTGTATGTTTATTTGTTTTATATATATATATATATATATATACATAGTTAGTTCTTATTATCATTATTAATCTTTTTTTATCTCATATATACATTTCACCTAGTTTGTTTGAGTAAGAAAACAAAATACACAAAAATTCTACATTTCACCTAAATAAATGAATTGCTAGTAGGCAAATAATTTTTATGTTACAAACTCTTTCTTTTACTTCATTTTATTAGAGGAGGATCAAGATACATTGCACCTAGATTGATGTAGTAAAAAACTAATGGACGGAAGAAAAGGAAATAAATAGGACCAACCTGATGTAATGAATGATGCAATGGGAGATAATGGTTAAGTGAGGATCAAGATACTTTGATGATGATTGTATCGGATTACCTACAATGAAAACATGCAGATGATGGTTTGGCTAAACACTTAAATTCTTAGTTCCATGTAATTTTTATTCTTTGAAATCAACACTTCCCCCTTTGCTTCCTATACTACTTAGGTAATTTTATTTTCATGAAATTTTAGTAATAATCCCCATTTTCAATGCAATCATTTCCGATTATGTTTCTAATCATTTCTCATTGCAAGATTGATATTGTGAGGAATAATACTATTCTTTTTTTTGTGTGTAGCATTCTGATCAAATTCAATTTGCAAGATATCAACTTTTATAAAGAAAAAGCATATAGTTGGAGATAGTTGTATTAGGAACTTCTATATACATGTAATGGTAATGATAAGCCATTATGAAGTTAAAAATATATATATTTATTTATTAGTTAGATTATTTATTAGATAATGCTACAATTTTTATATCATTGAACCTTCCTAATGCATGCTCTAGTAGCCATGATTGCCGAGCACCTTAAAAAACAATAGAAGGAAAGGAAAATTGGAGAGAAGGGAAGGGGAAAGGGGAGGGGAGGGGTGAGGAAGGGAAGGAGAGGGGAGGGGGTTCACAAAGACATGATTTGGTGGCCACGGCCACCAAGACCCTGCAATATGAATATATAAATTTATATATTTATTGATTTTTATTTGCAAGGGGTTGGTGTTTATGACTACAAACCACACCATTCCAAGGAGCACATGAAGAAGAAGAAGAAGATGGTGAAAAAGAAGAATAAGAAGAAGGAGAACAAGAGGTGGTGGTGGTGTTGGGAATGTTGAGATATCGAGCTCCACTCACAATATCCCAAGGTGACCGTTGTGTATTTATGTCACCGACTTGTTAGCTGGAGATGCGGTTGGTACACCGCCCCACGAATAATAGCTGGATGACAGCTATCCTTATCTACACTAGTTCGTGGCTCAGTTAGTATGCCACCTTAGATAGTTGAGTTTGGTTTGAGACCCACATATAGGGTTCTTCTATTTCTTGGTACTAGAGTTCTTTTGGCTTTCACAACTAAAAAGAGGAAAACTATTTTCAGCCTCCACCTTTGTGTGTATTCCCCCATTGTGCTTGTGAGAAAGCCTCAAGTGAGACTCCTTCCCTCTCTCCCACTATCTTCACATGGTATCAGAGCCTTGTTCATGGTAAGGAGCTCAAGAAAGCAAACCAAGTTCATAGTGTCCTGGTAAGAGGACCAGTGTTGCTTTCCTTTTTCGAGTTTGGGAGCAAATCTCTGCAGGTAGCACAGCCGGAAGTGCAAGAGTGCACTGTCTCAAATTGAGATGCCCTTCGCGGTGTGGCGAGAGGGCATTATATGCTGCGGGGTCATTTCGGGGCCCATTTTAGAGGCGGAAGTTCTCCGCAGGCACTCAAAAAAAGGCCCTGTTTTTGCTGTGCGACCACTGTTCTGCAGGTCGGTGAAAAGTTGCCGCAGAAATTGCATCGTATGCCTGTGCGCAGAGACATTGGGAGTTGCAGATTCATGCTTGTTGCCTGTTGATGTAAAATCGTCACTAGGAAGTGACTATGTGGTGAAATACCACTTTCGTCAGTTTTGCAGATCTGCCCGTGTGAGGCAAAAGCTGTGTTTTTTGCAGTGACAGAATATTTTGCAGTAATCAGTAATGGCATCTGATTCTCTTTCACAGATTGTCACTGAAAAGCTTGACAAGAACAACTTCCAGGCATGGAAGCTTAGAATGACGAATTTCTTGATGAGAAAGGGTTATTGGGAGTTCATTACAGGAAATGAAGAAGAACCTGTTCTTCCTACTGTTCCCAATCAACAGGAAATGCAGGCATTCAAAGGATGGCATGAGAGAGCCAGGAAAGTTATGTACTGGCTGTCTATCAGTATTTCGGACTCCATGATTGTGCATATTCAGGATGCAAGTACGCCAAAGGAGGCATGGGATACTTTGGCAAAAATGTACAGCACAAATATGCAAGCCAGGAAAATGCAGCTCAAGCAGGAGTTGCACAATGTGCAGAGAGAAAATATGAGCATCAATGACTACCACATGAAGGTGAAGAAAATTGCAGATGCACTTGCTTCCATTGGGTCGCCAGTGGATGATGACGATTTAGTATCTGTGACCTTGAATGGTCTAGGAAAGGTTTATGCATAGTTCTGGACATCCATTGCCGTCCGTGAAAAATTTCCTGATTTTGAGGAGTTGATTGCTCTTCTAATTTCTGAAGAGCAGAGAAAGGGTGGTGCATCTTCTTCAGCAGGAACTTCAAAAGAAATTGTCTTCTACTCAAATGCTGGCAGAGGTAGAGGCAGAGGTAGAGGAGGCCGATCTGTAGGTCGTGGTAGAAATCAAAATATGCAGCAAACGTAAGAAAACCAGTCCTATGCAGGAGGACGTGGTAACTCTAGAGGCAGGGGGAGCCAAAGAGGCCGTGGTGGATGGCAGAGAGGCCAAAATGCAAACAGCAATGTTGAATGCTACTATTGTGGCAAAATGGGTCATATGGCTAAGCACTGCTATAAAAAGCAGAATGACATTATGACTGGAAAATTGCAGCAAGGCAATTATGCATCTTCTAGTAGGCAGGGTGATGACAGAAATGAGCATCTATTTATGGTGCAGCATATGACCAATTCTATGACAAGTGCAGAAGAACGAAATGATGTGTGGTATGTTGACTCAGGTGCATCAAACCACATGATAGGTCATGCAGAATGGATGCAAGATGCAAGGAAAATGGAAAAACCAGGATTTGTGGAGACTGGTGATGATACTACACATCCTATTGTGCAGATTGGCAAAATTCCTTTGTCTATGCAGGATGGAAAAAAGAAATACTTGTCTGATGTATTTCATGTCCCGAACATCACCAAGAACCTGGTTTCTGTTGGTCAAATGGTTGAGCAGGGCTTGTAGGTCAGATTCAATCCTCATGGATGCTTTGTTGAGGATATGAAAAATAATGGTCGCTTGATAGAAAAAGGAAAGAAGAAGGGCAGGATGTTTATGTTGGATGCGGACATGCCTGAATTGAGTGCAGCAATGTTTGCACATGGGACCGGTGTAGTTGCAGATATTGATATCTGGCACAAACACATTGGTCATGTTAATATACAGTGACTTAAATCAATGCAAGCCCAAAATATTGTTGAAGGATTGCCTAAATTCAAGGTTGCAGAAATGCACAAGGTTTGTGAAGCCTGTCAATTTGGGAAACAGGCAAGGAAACCTTTTCCTAGGCATGTTCAAGAGAGTAAAAAGCCATTGGAATTAATCCACTCTGATGTGTGGACTACTAAAGCTGCATCTATTGGTGGCTGTCACTATTTTGTCACATTTATTGATGACTTCAGCAGAAAACTTTGGGTGTATTTTATGAAAAAGAAAAGTGAAGTGTTTGGGCACTTCAAAGCTTTCAAAGCTATGGTTGAAAAAGAAACAGGCCTGCAAATAAAATGCCTAAGGTCTGATGGAGGGGGAGAGTACCTCTCAAATGAGTTTGCAAGGTTCTTGCAGGAGCATGGAATAAAGCAGCAATATTCATGCAGTCATACCCCACAGCAAAATGGAATTGCAGAAAGGAAAAACAAGCATATTGGAGAGGTATCTCAGGCTATGCTAAATGAAAAAGATCTACCAGATTATTATTGGGTTGAAGCAGTTGCTACAACAGTTTATATAATGAACAGGACTCCCACTGCAGCAATACATGGCATGACGCCAGAGGAGATGTATACTGGTAGGAAACCAGATATTTCTCATTTGAAAATTTTTGGTTGCATTGCCTATGTCCATGTGCCAGATGAGTTGAGGTCCAAGTTGGATCCAAAAGCTGAGAAGTGCGTCTTTATTGGTTATTCTCTGCAGCAAAAAGGGTATAGATGCTATAACCCTTCTATACGAAAGTTCATAGTGAGCAGAGATGTTGTCTTTGATGAGATGAGCAGCTGGTATAAACCAGTAGATGTGATGATTGATGTAGATGCACAAAATGGTAATGCTGCACAGAATTCACAGCAGCAATCACAAAATATCAGTGGACCTGGAAAGTCCTCTAGTAGTGGTTCACATACTTCGCCATGGACAGGCAGATTGAGATCAGGAGAATCTCCTCAAAGCAATGCAGAGAGTGGTACGCAGGTATCACGAAAAGGAAAAGAGAAGGTAGATCAGCCCATGTTTGATGTGAATGCAGGTCACTCTTGTGTGGATGGTGAATCCAGTGGCTCAGAACAGAGCATTGATGATGAGTTGGGTATTCCTTCTGTTGTTACACCTGGAGTAAGGAAGACTAGGGATGTTTTGAGAGCACCTGGAAGTGAGCCTATTTTGCGCAGGTCTACCAGGGTTAGGTATCCTGTGGATAGGCTGAAATATGATGGATTTACAGCCATTCACTATGCCTATATGGTCAAAGTGATATAGGAACTAGAACCCACTTCTTTTGAGCAAGCCATGGGAAATGAAAAATGGGAGAAAGCCATGGAGGAAGAAATGGATGCCTTGGATGCTAATGCTACATGGGAATTGGTGCCTTTGCCTAAAGGCAAGAATGCAATTGGCTGTAAATGGGTTTATAAGATCAAGCACAATGTAGATGGTTCTGTGAATAGATACAAGGCAAGATTAGTTGTCAAGGGGTATGCACAGACATATGGCATTGATTATGAAGAAACTTTCAGCCCGGTTGCAAGGATGGCAATCGTAAGAGCAGCCATTGCTATGGCTGCATCAAAGGGATGGTCTTTACATTAGATGGATGTAAAGAATGCCTTCTTGCATGGTGATTTACAAGAAGAGATCTTTATGGAGCAGCCAGCAGGTTATGTTCATGCTATTCATCCTGAGTTTGTTTGCAGGTTGAAGAAAGCCTTGTATGGCTTGAAGCAAGCACCTAGAGCATGGTCTGACAAGATAGGACAGTATCTTGTCACTATTGGCTTTCAGATTTCCAAGGCAGATTTCTCACTCTATGTGAGAAAAACAGAGAAAGGGATTATGCTGCTGGTCATTTATGTTGATGATTTGATCATCACAGGTGATAGTGATGAAGATATCCTTCATGTGAAAATGCTATTGAGGGAGAAGTTTGAGATGAAGGATTTGGGAGAGCTACATTATTTCTTGGGCATTGAGGTGATTAGATCACCAAGTGGGATACAGCTCTTGCAGAGGCAGTATGGATTGGACATACTGTCCAAATATGGGATGATAGGCTGTAAGCCTATTTCAGTTCCTTTGGAGCAGAATGTGAAGCTGAGCGCAGATGCAGGTGAGCTTCTGGAAGACCCTACTACGTACAGACGCATAGTAGGAAGTTTGATTTACATGACTATTACCAGGCCAGATTTGAGCTATGCTGTTGGGTTGGTAAGTCAGTTTATGCAGGCTCCAAGGAAACCGCATTTGGATGCCGCATTTGGATGCGGCTAGACGCATACTCAGGTATGTGAAGTCCACATTGCAGTATGGACTATTTTATGAGGCTGGGGTTCAGATACAGTTGCATGGATACACTGATGCTGATTGGGCTGGTAGTATTTCTGATAGACGATCTACCAGTGGGTATGTGTTCTCTTTTGGGAGTGCTGCAGTCACTTGGAGCAGCAAGAAACAGCCTACAATTGCCTTGTCGAGCACAGAGGCTGAGTACAGGGGTGCAGCAATGGCTGCATGTGAGGTAGCTTGGTTGCATAAGCTACTCTATGATATGCATCAGTCTACAGATGGGCCAGTTGTCATTTATTGTGACAACATGAGCAGTATACACTTGGCAAAGGACCCAGTCTTTCATGCTAGAACAAAGCACATTGAGGTGCATTATCACTATGTGCGGGAGAAAGTGTTACTAGGTCTTATTGATCTAGTTTATGTCAGCACAGAGGATCAGGTAGTTGACATCTTCACAAAAGCATTGGGCACAGAGAAGCTGCGCAAGTTCAGAGACCTGCTTGGTGTGCAGGAATTGGGATTGAGCTCGAGGGGGAGTGTTGAGATATCGAGCTCCACTCGCAATATGCCAGGGTGACCGTTGTGTATTTATGTCACCGACTAGCTGGAGATGCGGTTGGTACACCGCCCATGAATAATAGCTGGATGACAGCTATCCTTATCTACACTAGTTCGTGGCTCAGTTAGTATGCCACCTTAGTTAGTTGAGTTTGGTTTGAGACCCACATATAGGGTTCTTCTATTTCTTTGTACTAGAGTTCTTTTGGCTTTCACAACTAAAAAGAGGAAAACTGTTTTTAGCCTCCACCTTTGTGTGTATTCCCCCATTGTGCTTGTGAGAAAGCCTCAAGTGAGACTCCTTCCCTCTCTCCCACTATCTTCACAGGGAAGCCATGTTGCTAGGGCATGGAAGGGGTCTTTCACAGAAGAATTCTTGAATTCTAGCAAAATGGTATCCTCTTGGGGTGTTGGCACACATCCATTCACCATATCACAACAATGCAACAATAGTATCAATGCCACCACCACCACTCCCCCAACCTTGTGAGAGCACGTTATCTTGTTCCAAGCTACAAAGTTACAAACACCCTTAGAGTGGGAATTGTTGAAATCAATGCCTCGGGGGGGGGTCACTCATCATATGTAACCCTATCACGTGATTTCAACAGAAGGATATTTTTTATTTCTAAAATTTACAGAAATAAATATACATAAGGGACTATTTAAATTAGTTTTGGAAAAAATCTACAGATTTGTATAGAAAAGGGGTACATTTTATTAATGAAAAAAGTTACAGATAAGGGATTTTAAATATAGGCCTTGAACGCATGTGATATAGAGGGTTTATACATAGTGACCCCCCTGAGATCAATGCTTGGCTTTAGGCTACAAAATGGGAAAAACATGACAAAGCCAATTAAATGGAACCCCTATGATAACACATATTTCTAGCCTCTTTCTCAGTGGAGGTCTCAATCTATGGCACAAAGCCACTCAATAAAGACAAGATAACAAATTATGCTCACAATTTATTTGTGTTTTGGATTGGAAGGGGGAGGGGTGAAGGGAAGAGAGAGGGGAGGGAAAAGAGAGAGGGAGAGGGGAGGGGAAGAGAGAGGAAGAGGAAGAGGGAGAGGGAGAGGGAGAGGGAGAGGTGAGAGGAATAAGAGGGAGAGGGGAGAGGGAGAAAAACGGACAGCAATGGATGTCTGGAACTGTGCCTAATCCTTCCCTAGGCCATTCAAGGTAACATAAACTAAATCATCATCTTCAACTGGTGACCCAATGGAAGCAAGTGCATCTGCAATCTTCTTCACCTTCATGTGGTAGCCGCTACCAAAACAGGCCTCGAAATGGCCTCGAATCAAAAAAATAATGTCACCATGGGCTTTGCCCCCACCCGCAGCATATATTGCCCTCTCACCACACCACAGGCGTCCCAATTTGACACAATGCACTCTTGCACTTTTCGGCTGTGCTACCCGCAGAGATTTGCTCCCAAACTCAAAAAAGGAAAGCAACACTAATCCTCTTACCAAGACACCGCAAACTTGGTTTGCTTTCTTGAGCAACACTTATTTCATTAATTTTGGACTCATATGTCTACTTTTGGACTATTCCTTAAAATCCTTCCCAACTGAAAAGTTTACTTTATGAAACTGTCATTCGAGAATCAAAAGTTTACTTTTTGGCACTATCATTTTCACATAAGACATTTCAAAATATCTCTCTACAATGTTGTACAAATAATGCAAAAACTACTATTAAATCCTAAATTTGTATTTCTTGTTTATAAGAATCATATTCTTAAAATAAAAAATCCGAGTTATTAGTTTAAATCCATGAAAAACCATGCTATTGAGGATTCACAACATTTTAAAAATGTATACATAAGAGACCTGTAAGACTCTTTTTACTTTCAATGTAGAAAACTATAACACTCTTGAATATTCAAGAAATTAAAAGGTTTATATACACATGAGACATGATGGAAGCCTCTTTTGTACTCCAAAAAATAGCAATAGCTATGCTTGCAATTTTACATTATCATGTCATAAGTTTTACAACAAATATTGCTCTGGATGAGTCTTTGTACAAAGGATCTCCTGTGGCCTTTTCAATAATTTAATTTTTCCTTTACAATGAGTTTAGTACAAATGGGCGATCCAAACATTTGCTTGTTTGAATGTCCTTTTCTATCATGATCACAGAAATGAGCGATCCAAACATTTGCTTGTTCAGAATGTCCTTTCTGTTGTCACTTGTCGCTTGGGTGCCATCTTCATTCACTCTCATCTGACAACCACCACCACCTTCACTCTTTCTCGATATTTGAATGGTGTTATCATGGGCATTCTTCATTTGCGCTATCCCCTTCTACTTCCTCCCGGGCGAGCATCTTTGTGAACTCTGTAATGTGCGTAATAATTGGTTGCGGTAATTTTATTTTGTCTTCTACATCATACCCCATGTGCTTCTTTGTTTTCTTTGACCTTGATTTCCAGGATACTATGACTGCCTCTGTGGAAAGTCTTGAAATTGCTTCATGGTTTGGGACCCATTCCTTTTTCAAACAACTACTATACAATGTACTGTTATCTTGGTTCTCCTTCCTGCCCCTTGGCTCATACCATACCGTTGTAAATGTTGTAGCTCTCCCCCGGTCATCCATGCTCACGTCAACTACTTTTGCAACCCAAAACTTCACGTTCTCATGTTCATCATGCGATTGCAACAAAACAATGGACATCTATGTCTATTTGTGGCATAAACTCTCTCTTCTTAGGTCCACAATATGGACGTGGGAGCAACGATTCAAACTCATTTTCAAAGAGACCACATGCTGGACGCAAGTCATTACCAACATTTGGCCAAAATAAAGGCCGTTCTGCCTTAATATCATCTTCTCGCATTTTTGCAAGGTCCTTTATCAATTGGTAGGTCTTGCTAATTACAACAGTAGTGTGTTCCTTCCAAGAGGGCTTCCAATCAGGAAATCTCCGGAGCATTTCCTCTTTGTATGCAATAAAAGCTTTTAAGACTTCTATTTCACCTTTGGATTTCTCGCTGAATTCTTTTATAGGAGCCCATGTTGGATGCATTTCTTTGCTCGGGATTGAAGTTAAGAGAGAGTAAGGTTCTTCAAGTTCCCATTTTGTATCAAGAGAATAGTGTTGCCATTGCATCACTAGTTTTTCATCCTTTAAGAAAAATCGAAAATAGTGTGGAGCGCTATGACCACCAATCAGGGCATCACCACCTTTTTGTATGAAAGGTAGAATAAAGCTCTTCCAATCATACATCCTCTCAACCATTGAGCATATTGTTCCTTCCTTACGGCCACCAACTTGCCTCCCGCATTTTCTTATCAAGTCATCCATTGTCTCCATGTCCTTGTGTTTTAGTTCTCTTGAAACTGTGCTAAATACCTGATCGATATCCTCATGTGTGTGCCCAACCAACAAAAACCCAACTTCAATCTCATTGAAGATTCTATGAGCGATTAGCATTGAGCAAAATGCAAAGAAGAGTACATTCTTATTCTCTCATCCGCAATTGTCTGCTTGTATTCTCAAAGTTGCTGGTAGGCGACCTTTTTCTGCATGTACATTGTGAATTGCCTTCATAACGGATGTTACAACTTGATTGCTATCGTGTAGATGCAAGGAATCAATCCATATGTCTGCAAAAAACTTAAATCCGTGCACTAACACTCCACATAGATGTGTCTTTAAAAAGTATTTGCCTTGTAGCTTAGGTGGAGTGTTAACGAATCGAGGTAATGTTGTTGTATTTTGATCCATACCATCTACAATAATGCACATGTACTCATTTGGGTGAGAAATAGCTTGCTCCTTCCAAAATGCATATTTTATTCTAGAATGTCGAGCAAGTCCATGATGAGATTCTCTCTTTCTTTTGTAAGCTTCTTTTTGTTCTGGAGATGTTGCACTCTCAAGTGCTCGCTTTAGATCATCACAGTCGTTGCACTTTGACATTTTTTGCCTCTTTGGGATTTTAACATGTCCAAAGCTTTTTTTCCAAAGAGTATACAAAGTATGAAAAGATGCCGGTGCATGCCCTCTTTGCCTCTGTGTTTCTCCAATAGAGTTAAATACTTCTTTTTTGGTCAAACCTATCGGAAGATGCATTTCTGATAGGTGGGGTTGCGGTAAAGCATTTTCATAAATGTAATCTTTCAAAATTGTTGTTGCCGCAACCGTTGAGGCTCTTGTTTTGGGCCTTCCTATGTTTCCATGAATGTTAAATTTAACTCCATACTTTGCTTTATTAGCCAAATTCCAATATGTGCCATGTGATAATCCTGTAATAATGCGATATGCATTAATGCATATACTTTTTCCATTTATAAGAGGCCTTATTTGATGTCCTGAACTTCGCCTTCTCTTATCATTTACAAGAAAGCAAGACAATCTCCTGAGTAGGTATTCATTTCTTCTGCTTCCTTTCCTTTGCCAGACATGTTCTCTACAACCCTTGATGTCATGTAAGTTAATGGATCGCATACATGTATGCTTACAGCATGTAGATCGCATTGCTTTTAGCATAACATCTTCATTCATTACTCTTATTCTCTTTGGTTGCTTTTCTGGATCTGCCTGCACTCGTTGTCTTTTCATGCATCTGTATGTCCGTTTTAGGACCTTCTGTTCATTCTTATTTGGATTTGTGTAGTTCTCCTTGTAAGATTTATTTGTCACGTTGTTTTCATGAGATGTTGCATCCTTGATCTTATCACTCTGACAGTCAAATACTGAATATTCCTTTGTTGATGTCATCCTTGCTTTTGATACATTCGTCAAACCATTTGTAACATTTACAAGTTCACAATCAAAGTCAAACACCGAATAGTCCTTTGTTGATCTCATCCCTACTTTTGATACAATCATAGAACCACTTGTCACAATGGCATTAGAGTGTCCCGAATGATCTTCAAACTCATCTATTCCTGAGAGAACATCACTCATTGATGCACTTTCTATGGATTTCATAACTCCATAGTCAGTGGTGATAGAGTGTCCAGAATGATCTTCAAACTCATCTATTCCTGAGAGAACATCGCTCATTGATGCACTTTCTATGGATTTCATAACTCCATAGTCTTGAAACTCCTCTACTCCAGAGAGAACATCACTCATTATACTATCGTGCATGATTTCCATAATTCCATAAATACCTGCTTTGACTCCAAGAACTTTATCAGTATCCATGAAGCCATCCATGCTTGAAGATATAACACTTTTCACATCTTTGCCCAAGTTCTCAATGTGCATGAACTCATCCACCCCGGATAAGGCATCACTTGTGAAATATTTTTCTTTCTCGGTACCAATGAGCTCATCGACTTCTGATAAGACGTCAGTGCTATAGTTGAGTGCATTAGAATCATCCATCTTTGAAGGAATAGAGCTTGGTACATTGGCATATTCTTTCAATTCTTTGATGTTGTAGTATACATTATGTTTATCATTAAAAACCACATGCCGAGTCTTTCCAATCTTTAAAAATTGCATGCTCCATCTCAAATCCTTACCTACCTCATAGTAGGGACCATCCAATGACATTGAGTTATCATCCATACCATCATTAGTAACTTTTTGAATTCTCATCTGCGCAAATGTCCAGTGTTCAACTTGTTCAAATCCCAAGACTTGACCTTCTGCTACATACTTATTTGTAAATGATAACATTTGTAAAATATCTCCCACTCTAAAATCCAAAGATATGCACTTTGTATTCCTGATGACATGTGTTGGATAAGTCTCATCTCTGTCCCATGCAATAAATGCTTTGTTGGAAGTATTATAGGGCATAACATCTCCAAGGATTTCCATATCCCCACACTTATGCTTTAGCTCAACATGTGCACTAAGAATCCTTAATACGATAACCGCTACCTTATCTTCGCCAAGTCTTCTAAAGTGACAAATAGAATTTGGATCACTTTCATGGATTGTAGCAAATGCAACTACTTCTCTTTTGCAACATAAAATCACCTCCATCCCCAGAATAAATTTTGTAGCCATCTCCTTTGTGAGTTTCCTTTGCAAACAAGCTGTAACAACCATTATAAAGAACATTAGTCTCTTCTCAATAATCTACTTTATTAATGATTTAAAAATCCAGAACGTGTTTGAAAATTTAATTAGACACTAACCAATAACAACCGTAAACCAATAACAACCGTAAACCAATAACAACCCTAAACCCTAAACCCTAAACCGTAAACCAAAACAACCCCAAAACCCTAACCAATAACAACCCTAAACCCTAAACCCTAAACCCCAAACCCCAAACCCTAAACCCTAACCCCCAAACCCCAAACCCTAACTCCCAAACCCTAAACCCTAAACCCCAAACCCTAAACCCTAACTCCTAAACCCTAAACCCTAACTCCCAAACCCTAAACCCTAAACCCTAAACCCTTAACCCTAACCCCCAAACCCTAAACCCTAAACCCTAACTCCCAAACCCCAAACCCTAAACCCTAACTCCCAAACCCGAAACCCGAAACCCTAAACCCTAACTCCTAAACCCTAAACCCTAAACCCTTAACCCTAACCCCCAAACCCTAAACTCTAAACCCTAACTCCTAAACCCTAGATCCTAAACCCTAAACCGTTAACCCTAACCCCCAAACCCTAAACTCTAAACCCTAACCCCCAAACCCTAAACCCTAACTCCTAAACCCTAAATCCTAAACCCTAAACCCTAACTCCCAAACCCTAAACCTAAACCCTAAATCCCAAACCCTAATCCCTAAACCTTAAACTCTAACTCCCAAACCCTAAACCCTAACCCCCAAACCCTAAACCCTAAACCTTAACTTCTAAACCCTAAACCCTAACTCCCAAACCCTAAACCCTAAACCCTAACTCCCAAACCCTAAACCCTAAACCCCAAACCCTAAACCCTAAACCCTAAACCCTAAACCTTAAACTCTAACTCCCAAACCCTAAACCCTACCCCCAAACCCTAGACCCTAAACCCTAACCCCCAAACCCTAAACCCTAAACCCTAAATCCGAAACCCTAACCCCCAAACCCTAAACCCTAAACCACCAAACTCTAAACCCTAACCCCCAAACCCTAACCCTCAAACCTTGAACCATAAACCCTAAACCCTAAACCCTAACTCACCAAACCCCAAATCCTAAACCCAAACCACGAAATCCTAAACCTTAAATCCTATGAGTGTTTTCAAGTAATATCATTATAGTTTTAATTAGAATTCATAAGTAATAGTGGAATTGATAGTTGGGAGGGTGGTAGTGGGAGAAAGGGAGAGTGGGAAAGAGTGGAGAAAGGGAGTGTGGGAGGGTGGTAGTGGGAGAAAGGGAGAGTGGGAGAGGGAGTGGGAATGGGGGCGGTGGGGGTGAGGGTGGGAGGATGGGAGTGGGAGTGGGAGAGGGAGTGGGAATGGGGGAGGTGGGGGTGGGGGTGGGAGAATGGGAGTGGGAGTGGGAGAGGGAGTGGGAATGGGGGAGGTGGGGGTGGGGTGAGGGTGGGAGGATGGGAGGATGGGAGTGGGAGTGGGAGGGGTGGGGAGTGGTGGGAGTGGGAGGATGGGAGTGGGAGAGGGAGTGGGAATGGGGGAGGTGGGGGTGGAAGTGGGAGGGGTGAGGTGGGAGGATGGGAGTGGGAATGGGGGAGGTGGGGGTGGAAGTGGGAGGGGTGGGGTGGGAGGATGGAGGAGGGAGTGGGAGTGGGGGAGGTGGGGGGGGTGGGAAAATGGGAGTGGGAGTGGGAATGGGGGAGGTGGGGGGGTGGGAAAATGGGAGTGGGAGTGGGAGTGGGAGAGGGAGTGGGAGGATGGGAGTGGGAGGGGTGAGGTGGGAGGATAAGGGTGGGAGAATGGGAGTGGGAGTGGGAATGGGGGGGGAGGGGTGGGGGTGGGAGGATGGGAGTGGAAGTGAGAGGTGTAGGTGGGAGGATGGGAGTGGGTGGGAGAATGGGAGTGGGAGTGGGAGTGGGAGTGGGAGTGGGAATGGGGGAGGTGGGGGTGGAGTGAGGGTGGGAGTGGGAGGGGTGGGGTGGGGTGGGAGGATGGGAGTGGGAGAGGGAGTGGAAATGGGGAAGGTGAAAGAATGGGCATGGGCGTGGGAGTGAGAATGGGGGAGGTGGGGTGGGAGGATGGGGGTGGGAGTGGGAGTGGGAATGGGGTGGGAGGATGGGAGTGGGTGGGAGAGAGAGAGAAGATCATCTAATAGAGAGGCCAATGGGAGAGGAGATAATGTTATAGAAGGACCAATGAGAGAGAAGCACTTAAAACCCTAGTTTTTCTTATATATACTCTCCTTCTCTCATTGTTTCTCTCATTTCAACAAGGAAGAGCAAGAGGAGAAGCAAAAAGAGGAGGAAGAGCAAAAGCAAGCACAAGCATCGATTTCAACTTTTTTCCAGGTACTTTTTTTAAAATTTGTATTCTTTGAAATTTTATTATAGAGAGAGAAAAGTGAAGGAAAGATTTGTAGAGAGAGAAAAGAAGAGAGAGAGTCTTGCTGCCTCGGTAGCAAAAGAGAGAGAGAAAGAGAGAGGGAGAGAGACGAGAGAAGGGGGAGGAAAGAGAGGGGAGAGAAAGGGAGGGGGGAGAGAAGGGGGAGGGGGGAAAGAGAGGGGAGAGAGGGGGGAAGCCGCGAGGGGGGGGAGAGAGAGAGGGGAGGGGGAGGCCACTGCCGCGGCAGCGCAGAGGGGGGAGGGAGGGGAGGGAGAGGGGAGGGGAGAGGGAGGGGGGGCGGCGAGAGAGGGAGGGGGGGTGGGGAGAGAGAGGGGGGAGAGGGAGGGGAGGCGAGGGGGGAGAGGGAGGGGAGGGGGCCGCTGCCGCTGCCGCGGCAGCGAGAGAGGGGGAGGGAGGGAGAGGGAAGGGGGGGCGGTGAGAGGGAGAGGGGAGAGGGAGGGGTCAGGGCCGCGGCGAGAGAGGGAGGGGGGGCGGTGAGAGGGAGGGGGGAGAGGGAGGGGAGGGGGCCGCTGCCGCGGCAGCGGCAGCGAGAGAGGGGGAGGGCGGGAAGGGGAGGGGGGAGAGGGAGGGGAGGGGACCGCTGCCGCTGCCGCGGCAGCGAGAGAGGGGGAGGGGGGGGAGAGGGAAGGGGGGGGCGGGGGCAAGGGGGGGGGAGAGAGAAGGGGGGGCGGTGAGAGGGAGGGGGGAGAGGGAGGGGAGGGGGCCGCGGCGAGAGAGGGAGGGGGGGCGGTGAGAGGGAGGGGGGAAAGGGAGGGGAGGGGGCCGCTGCCGCGGCAGCGGCAGCGAGAGAGGGGGAGGGGGGGGAGAGGGAAGGGGGGAGGGGGGGGCAGCGAGAGGGAAGGGGGGGGGAAGAGAGAGAGAGGGGGGGGCCGCTGCCGCGGCAGCGGCAGCGAGACGGAGGGGAGGGGAGAGAGAAGGGGGGGGGAAAGGGAGGGGAGGGGAGGGGAGGGGAGGGGAGGGGGAGAGACAGAAGGGGGGGGGGCGCGGCCGCTGCCGCAGCAGCGAGAGAGGGGGAGGGGGGGGAGAGGGAAGGGGGAGAGAGAGAGGGAGAGGGAAGGGGGGAGAGAGAGGGAGGGGGGAGCGAGAGAGGGGGAGGGGGGGAGAGGGAAGGGGGGGGGGCCGCTGCCGCTACCGCGGCAGCGAGAGAGGGGGAGGGGGGAGAGAGGGAAGGGGGGAGGGGGAGGGGGCAGCGAGAGAGAGGGGAGGGGGAGAGAGAGAGAAGGGGGGGGCCGCGGCAGCGAGAGAGGGAGGGGGGGAGAGAGAGAAGGGGGGGCGGCGAGAGAGAGGGGGGAGAGGGAGGGGAGGGGAGGGGGAGAGAGAGAAGGGGGGGGGGCCGCGGCCGCTGCCGCGGCAGCGAGAGAGGGGGAGGGGGGGGAGAGGGAAGGGGGGAGGGGGCGGGGGCAGTGAGAGAGAGGGGAGGGGGAGAGAGAGAGAAGGGGGGGGCCGCGGCCGCTGCCGCGGCAGCGAGAGAGGGACGGGGGGAGAGAGAGAAGGGGGGGTAGCGAGAGAGAGGGGAGGGAGAGAGAGAGGGGGAGGGGGGGAGAGGGAAGGGGTGGGGAGAGGGAAGAGAGAGGGGGGGCCGCTGCCGCGGCAGCAAGAGAGGAGGGGGGGGAGAGAGAGTAGGGGGAGATGCGAGAGCGAGAGAGAGGGGGAGGGAGAGAGCGAGAGGAGGGGGGGCCGCTGCCGTGGCAGCGAAAGAGAGGGAGGGGTGGAGAGAGAGAGAGAGAAGGGGGGGAGAGAGAGAGAGAGGGGGAGGCCGCTCCCGTGGCAGCGAGAGGGAGAGAGGGGGGAGAGAGAGAGAGAGAGGGGAGGGGGGGGAGATCGCGGCAAGTGAGAGAGAGAGTGGGGAGGAGAGTGGGGAGCGCAAGTGAGAGAGAGGGAAAAGGTGAGGAGAAAGGGAGAGAGAGAGAGAGAGGGGAAATGAAGAGGAGGGGAGAGAGTAGACTAAGATGAGAGGAAACATAGACTAGAGCGGAGAGGAAAGAGAGAGAGAGAAGAGTGAGAGAGATGAAAATTTAGAGAGGGAGGACATGAGAAAGTACGATCGAGATAGAAAATCTTACCAATGAAGAGGAGAAATGAGTGGGCGACGATCGAGACAAGATGAAGAAGCTACGATCAATGAGGCATATGAGAGGAGATTGGTATGTGATTTAGTCTAAACTTAAACAAACAAAACTATAAACCTTGGTGTTTGTTGAAAATTTAGAGAGGAAGGGCACAAGAGAAAGTACGATCGAGATAAAAAATCTTACCAATGAGGAGAAAAAATGAGTGGGCGACGATCAAGAAGAGATAAAGGAGAGATGTTTTGATGGAAGAATTTGGGAGCTACGATCAATGAGGCATATTAGAGGAGATTGGTGTGTGATTTAGTTGAAACTTAAACAAACAAAACTATAAACCTTGGTGTTTGAAAAGAGAAACGTGTGGAAACTAGAATTTCAAATTTCCCGCCTTTTTTTAAACTATGAATCCTTGTGTTTGAAAAGACAAACGTGTGAAAACTTGAAAATTGTGATAAAAGACAACCTTGTGTTTCAAAAGACAAACGCGTGGATGTGAAAATTGTGATAAAAGACAACCTTGTGTTTCAAAAGACAAACGCGTGGATGTGAAAAGACAAATGTATGCTAAAAGCAAAACTTGTAGAAACTTGAATTTTAAATTTTTCTTTGTTTTTGAATTTAAAATGAGTTTCACTTTCATTTTTAATTTACTAGTTTAATTTAGACTATAATGCATTTTGTTTTGGAATATAAAAAGTATAATTTTAATTTTATTACATTTTAAATTAAAATTTTAAAAGTAGTTTAACTTACATTCGTTATTATTACTTTAATTTATTTCTTTTTAGGGAGAATATTCGTTATTATTACTTTAATTTATTTCTTTTTAGGGAGAATTAATATATTCTTCTAGGTAAATATTAAATTTTTAATTTTAAGTCTTGTTTTCTTTATTTTAAGTTATTTTTTCATAAACTTTAAGTTAAACTACTTTATAGTTTTTATTATATAAATTCAAATTTATTAAGATTTTAACTTCTTATTAATGTGAATGTTCAATTCTTATGAGTTGTAAGTAAATTAGTTTTTGAAAATATAAATTTTATCTTTTTTAAAATGAGAAGGAGAAGGGAGAGAGAGAGAAGGGGGGGGCCGCTGCCACGGCAGCGAGAGAGAATGGGGGGGGAGAGAGAGAGAAAGGGGTGGGAGGATGGGAGTGGGAGAGGGAGTGGGAATGGGGAAGGTGAAAGAATGGATGTGGGCGTGGGAGTGAGAATGGGGAAGGTGGGGTGGGAGGATGGGGGCGACAGCGAGAGAGAAGGGGGGGAGAGAAGGGGGGGAGAGAGAGAGAGAAAGGGGTGTGAGTTTAAAAAAGATAAAATATAAATTTTATCTTTTTTAAACTCACAACCTTAGTGTATTAAAAAGAATAATGGAAAATAGATTATTTTTTGCTTTTAATTCGCAACCTAAGGATATTAAAAAGAACAATGGAAAAGAAATTATTTCTTGCTTTTCTTCGCTTTGACGGTTGGTGTAGTCTAGATTAGCATAGATTAGTTTGTCCTTAGAGGAGAGAACTCCAAAAAAACCAATCAAAGCCATGCTCAAAAATTCCCGACTAGTTCCTAATCGGAGTCAGTCCATTCGTTCACATTCGGTTTCACAGTCACAACAACCCTACCATTTAAGCAACGATTAAGGTTTGTAAACTTTCAAGATGATTGAAAGTTGTATCAGTGGACATGACAGATTACAGTTGTGGAAGTTGACAGAGCATTTTACACTTATATCAGTTGCGGGAGTTGACAGAGCATTTTGTACTTATATATGACAGACTTCAAATTTGTATTCAGAGATCATTGTAAATCCTTATTTTTTTTCACATTTATGCTCTAAGCCTTGTAAAGCCTTTTAGGCTATTCCCAAAGCATTTATGCTCTAAGCCTTGTAAAGCCTTTTAGGCTATTCCCAAAGCATTTATGCTCTAAGCCTTGTAAAGCCTTGTAGGCTATTCCCAAAGCATGAAATTGATACTTATATGATTGGGAAGAATAAAAACTTGTGTATTAATGGGACTCATTGTACTTTTGATTTTTCAAAGTAATTGTAGTTTGTCAAAGTACTTAAAATTTGTGTTGTGCTTGAATACAGGATGGATCTTGAGGCTACAGCATTTGTCAATGGTATGACACTGAAATACAATGGAAGAATTTATGCCCCAAAGGACTTCACAAACTGGACAGTTGTTGACACAACAAAGAAAGCATGGTTCTTGGTCTTGAGTAAAGGAAATATCATTCTAGTGATGACAAAGAGAGAAATGGAGAAAGATGAGTGCGCATCAAATGTATCTTTCTCAAAGAGCAATTTGATTCAAGGGGGCATCTGTAGGAATAAAAATTGAAAAAGACAGCAGTACAATGATGATTTACACAAAGTCAAGAATGAGCAACAGATCGTTTCTTCTTTCTAAGAAAGATGCAATGCACTTTGTGATGCCGCCGCCAAAAGCACCTAGATTTCCTGAATTGGTTCCTGCATTGGAGATCCTTCAACATGTGTGGGAGGAATTTCCCATTGAGGAAGCAAGAAAAATGCAGTCAAAGATTATCCTTGAATACTTTCAGGGTGTCATCCAACAAGGTTCAACTTCATTGGAGCGACCTAAGGTGCAAGAATCCACACATGAGAAAGGAAGTGATGAGACACGCCATGTACATTTGGTTCATGGTAATACAAATGAGAGAGGAAGTGGAGTGGATGAGACAGAACACATTGTAGCAATGGATGAGGGTCTTGTACACGTGGATGCTTACAAGGGATCTACATCTGAGACAGGAATTGAATTGGTGGAGACCGGACATGCACATGCATCTCAGATAGAAATTGAATTGAGTGAGACACGACATGCATCAGATAAGACAGGACATGCACACACATCTCTTGTTCATGGTATTACTCACTTGGTATTACTCACTTAGATGGTGTAACTCATGAAGTTGATGGAATAACAGAACAAGTGAAGCCCTTAAGTATACCTGAAGTTGAGGCAATAGAAGAAGAAGTAGGGCGATCTAAAGCAGTTCACATTGAGCCCCTAAAAAATAAACCTCGACGTCAAATGCAAAAGGCAAGTACTTCACGAGCTACAGTTCCAAGTCCTATAACTGGAAAAAGAGGTCGTTCATATACAAAGAAAGGGCAAAGAAGAGAAGAGGAAGAACATGAAGAGGATGCGGAGGGTCTTGAAATGGAGTCAGATCTAGAAGCAGAAATGTTATCAATGAAGAACCTAAATCTTCGCTTGAATGAGGCTGTGACAGATGAGGATCCAGGATATATATGGGGCCAGAAGACTCAAGTTATACATGCTTCAACATTGGTCAAAGCAAGTGTCTTCACCAACAGCAGGACCTTAGATACAGCCTATGCTGAAAAGATTTTTCAAGCTTTGATTGATGGAAAAAAACCAGTTGTTTCTAATTTGGTACTCCGTCCAAGAACATTTTGGCCAGTCATGGGAGATTATAGTCAATCCATCAATTTCTCTCAGCCTATAGATTTTGAGATGCAATTCACTAAGTTCCTCGGAAAACAAGTTCCCTCACTTCAAGAAGGACAGAGTTCAGTGAATGATCCAGAATGACATATAAGGGATGCCAAGAGAAATTTCTTAGCTCATTGTACATTTGAGGCAATAGATGGTCAACACTATGCCTATGCTTGTAATGAGCGCTCTAGAGATGCATACAAGAAAGGAGAAATTACTTATCAAACTTTCGTGAGTGTGCCTCAATTTCACTACTATTCTGCATGCATCTGTATCTTCAAGAACGAGAAAAAATATTTGATTGAGTCGGAAAGACTTAATCATGACATTTATGCACTACGAAAAATCACCTCCACTTCAGAGATGTTGCTCAAAGCTAGGACCATATGGAAAACTTTTAATTCTCCTTTGACCACTCTCAAAAGAACTGCAACTAAAGTGGAAGCGGATAATCTTGTTGACTTCTACACATGCTTGAGTGTCATTGTACCAAGGGGAAAGCAGGAAAGAGCTGAGGTGATTACAAGCTTCAAGACAGTAAGGGATAGGTATCAAGACTACACAAGCATACTTTTCCGTAGTGATGAAGTTTTTCATCAGATCAAAGACGTGTGTCTTGCATGTGAGAAAGGAGATGTTACATATGAGGCTCCATCATTGATTAAAGAGAAGGCAAAGAAGATTGAGAAAAAAGAGATGACAGCTCGGATGTGGAGGCCTTTAAGAAACCTACCAGACAAATACGCAAGTCTTGCTGCAGAGAAATTAATGTCCAAAGAATGGTTTTTTGGCAAAAAGGATAAAGATCATTGCATGGAAGATAACATCATCCAACAGGTCAAGCGTGATGCAGTAAAGAGTGCAATTGAATATTTATTGGGAGAAAAAAATATTCCAATCAGCCAATGTAAAATTGATCATAACATTGTGAGGCAGATGGCATCAGCTTTACCGTCAGCTAAGCAGAAGGCTTGGGCGCATAAATGGGTGAAGGTAGAAGATGATGGATCTGAAATTACTCCCTCTATGAGAAGTGACATTCCGGAAAATGTGTATGCATATGCACAAAAAGTCATCAATAACCACACTCTCAGAAAAGAAAAGACTTTGAACAAGGGCTTTTATTTCATACATGAAATCATTTCAGAGTCTGGAAAGAGTGTTGAGTGCAAGGGAGTTTCATTGAGTGATTTTTTGTCCGACGACACTGCTCGGGAGAGACCTCAGCTTTTCTTTGTCTATGAAATATCACCGGATGACATCCGTCCACTCCTTGACAGAATATTACATACCACCATTGGTAGAGTGGGACAATGTAATATAGTCATATTTGCTGATAAAGATGACAAGGAACAAATGTCTGCTACCCTAGAAAAACAATATGGCAATGAGCTCAAGATTTACAATGGGATATACTCAAGAAAAAGGGACAAGAGAGAATGCGGTCTCAAGATACAGAGTCTAGAAACCTTTTTCTTGTGCATGAAGAGCCCTTACAATGATCACTCCTTACAAAACAATATAAGAGGGAATGCAAAGAGATTGCAACTACTGCTGGAAGAGCATGAAGCTCTAAGTCCCCTCCATCGCAACGCAAATCACTATGAAAGGCCAGCAAAAAGTGCTGATCTTTTAATTAGTATGATGGAATTTTTGCTACCGTCTGGATGGGAAGTCACATTGTGCCGAATGGGACATCTGTTTGAAGCTCTTATCAGAAAAGGACACAATGTAAATATTATTGAGAGCCCTGCTTGCTTGGAATACCTTGATACCGTGGCTTCTCTCATAATAAAGTTTGATAAGAAAGGTCCGATCTCACATGAAGAGGATGACATAGAGCAGATCATGTATGATGAGAGCAAGAAAGATGATGAAAATGATCAAAGCTCTGGATATAATAGTGAGGACACCAGCGATAGCAAGGAAGAAGAAGAAGATGGATATGACACTGACCTTGCCTCTGAAGGTTACATAAAAAGACCACGAAGATATGTAGAGGTATGAAGACTTATGTTTAATTTTCTTTATTCATTTAAAGGTCTTTTTAAATTTATAATTAATTTAAAATTTTGAATCTCATAATTATTTTATCCTTTTATAGGAGAAGGGAGAGGAGGAGGATGAGGAGGACATAGTTGGAGCAGAGAATATAGAAAGCTCATCTCAAGAAAGCAAAGCTGCTCTGGCTATCCATCGGATGACTCTAGAAAATAATCATACATTGCAGCAAATGGAGAAGTCATTTCAAGTTAGGTTTCAAGTTTGAGAACAACCTCTTACTTTTATATTCGATGAAGAGGACATTTCAATCCTCATAAACTTCAAGAAAGAGGTCAATGACAAGGTTATAATAGCCATCCTCAGGTTTGACACAAACTTTTTACTGACTTTATGCTTTTGTATTTCCATTGGATCAAATGAACTAATATTCTTTTCTTTTTATTGCAGTATGGTTTTACAACAGCTTCCGCTATATATACAAAGATGTGCATATATGGTCGATCCTCTTGTTTCTAGTGTACTTAGCAATAAGCAGAAGACCATAGATGATGTTTTTAAGTGGTTGCAACCTATTGATTTGACTGCGGCGCGAGTTATCTTTATCGCATATCACGAGGAGTGAGTATCAATCCCTACCTAGCTTATCTCTTACATTGTGGAGGATTATATCAAATAATAATTATTCTTAATTGATAATGCGGCTTGCATTGGAGCTTGGTAATTGTGGACATCTTAGCCAAGCAATGCTTCTTTGTCAATTCAATAGTATCTATCCATGGCAGTGTGTCAGAGTAAGTATAACCTACTTGTGTCATAATTATGTCAATGAGATGCATCCTATGCAATGCGCACATTCATTTATGTTTTCTATTTTGATGTGTAGATCTGCTCGAAAGTTGGTAAGTGCTATAGATGCACTTATGCAAATGGAGGGTGACTTGGAAGATCAAATAGAGTATGTAACATGCCCTGCAGTGACGCAGAATGATGACCACAGTTGTGGGTGGAGAGTTGGATATAACTGCTTCTTGCTCCTTGCTCAAATTTTTGATTTGAGAGGCGGTGAAACCTCATTGTCCACATATACAGACTTGCATCTATATGCATTTATGTCATCTATCATTAAGGCATTTATTGATAACGTGGTGGAGCATCCAGAGGAAACATTGGTTGCTACGCCCATAAGTTGTCCTGATGTAACCGCTGTATTGGACGAAATGGGGAGCTCTTCTGAGGTTAAGGTCATCATTAGCAAGCAACCTCGTGTTTTGACTTTTGGTAGCGAGGAAGTTACAATCCTCTCCGACCCTTTGAAAGAGGCTAATGACAAAGTCATGATGGCCATCCTCAGGTTTGATATGAACATCTCTTGACTTGATACTTCAATCATTTGATTCAATCTTCTTCTAACATTTGTTTATTTATTGCTGCAGTAGTACGGTTATATCTCATTTTCCTAGATCAGTACAGAATCGCGTCTGTATGCTCGATTCTCTTCTTTCAGCTGTACTTAGTGATACCAAGAAGACAGTAGATGATGTTTGTTCAATTCTACAACCTTTAGACTTGGATGGCATACTACTTGTCTTTATGCCATAATATGAGAAGTAAGTATGGTCTCAATCTTTCTTTTACTCTCTTATTTATAATATTGTGTCAATTAATACTTAATATTGTGATAAATCTTATCGCTCTTTATTGGTCTTTATTGGTGATGTAGTTCACATTGGATCCTGATAGTATGGGACCTTGATGACAACCATTGTTGGTTTGTCAACTCAATTACAGGCTTTCACGGGGTGTTCAAGTAAGTGTTCTTTTATCATATCATTATGAACATGCATCTTACTATTTACTACACAAATTCACTTTGTCATATGTCATGATGGACAGGTCTGCAAACAAGTTAGTTTCTGTGATTATGAAAATCAAGGAGCATCAAGACCAACCAAATTTCCAGACACGGCTCGCAGTGGACAAAAAAGACATGTTTAGTAGTGGGTGGAGAATTGCCTACAACTTCATGTTGTATCTCAATGAAAATTTTGAACATGTCTCCATAGAAGCATATACCAAGCTCGAGCTACAAGATTTTGTGGCTAAGACTGTTCACTATCTAACTGCTATCATTGGGAAACAACATGATGGACTCAATGAAGAACCTGAGGGAGCCAAAGAAAAAGAAGAGACAATTCAGTCTCCTCCTGTATCACAGCCTCAAGTAGAAGCATTACAGTCTCTACACTTGAATTAGAGACTCAATGCATTCTTCCTACACAAGAAGTGGAGACTCAATGTGCATCTACAACATCACATCTTGTAAAGGAGGAAGAAATTAAGTCTATCCCGATTGCACCAGAAGTAGAATCTCAATGTACACCATCCACACAAGTAGAGACTCAATGTACTCTTAGAGAATCACAGCCTCAAGAGGACTGATCAGACTCTATTCAGTTGTAAAACATGTAGAAAGAAACATGAGTCCTTGAAGATTTTTATCTTGTTTGTATTGATTAATGATAGTGTTTTTAAAACTTATGTTAAATGTTGCAATACATTAGGATATTTTATGATATTTTTTCATTACAATACATTAGGTTTTACTTTTTTGAAAGTCTAATTGATTATGTACAATAAATATCTTATGATGAGAATCTAATAATTATATCATTCTTATGTTCCATCACTTTATTTTATAGATTTCAATGTACTCAAAATCTATCATTTATTATGTACAGCAAGTCTAACTTATATTATATTAAAAGAATATCTCATGATGAGATTCTAATAATTACTAACTTATATTATATTAAAAGAATATCTCATGATGAGATTCTATTAATTATATCATTCTTGTGTTCCATCATTTTACTTTATAGATTTCAATGTACTATCACTATCTTATATGTCTCAAATGTCTCCCACTACGGTCTTGCATCCCATCATTTTATTTTATAATGTCTCGCATTATGATCTTGCATCTAGTCATCTCGCATTACGGTCTTGCATCTGTAGTTCTATAAATTCCATAGTAGTCGTTCATCTTCTATATCTCACCCGCAGCAGACACTTCTTCCACTTTGCTCTTCTTACCTTACTCCTCTCCTCAAGCTTGCTCCTTCCTCTCCTCAAGCTTGCTCCTTCCATCTTGCCCGCAGCCTTGCCTCCTCTTCTCAAGCATACTCCTTTCATCTTGCCTTATCTCCTCTAGTTACGTTCCTCACTCTCGTTACCTTCCTCACCTCGTTCGTCTTCTATATCTTTCCTCACTCTCGTTACCTTCCTCACCTTGTTCGTCTTCTATATCTCACCCGCAGCAAAAACTTCTTCCACTTTACTCTTCTTACCTTACTCCTCTCCACACTTCTTCCACTTTACTCTTCTTACCTTACTCCTCTCCTCAAGCTTGCTCCTTCCATCTTGCCTGCAACCTTACCTCCTCTTCTCAAGCATACTCCTTTCATCTTGCAGCCATTATGGATCTTTTTAAGGTAATCGATTCTGTCGAGCAAGCCATTAGCAGCCTCAAAGAATGGATTGCCGAGAACCAAGGAAAGAGAGAGGAGAGAAAGCAAAATCCAGCTCCATTAACCCAGTACGAGAAGGATGACTTTGCTTGTCAGAAGGGCTTAGAGAAGGAAGAGGAAAGAAAAATAAGTATGGCTACTACTGAAATAGATAAATTGCAGTCATATAGGAGAGAGTTGATAGACTTTCAAAGTGAGATATCTTCGCGTGTGGCTCGTTATGGAAGATTTTCCCCCGAGGAAGCGCAAGCCATTCAGAACAAACAAAGTGTTATGCAGGAGAAAATTCATCAATCCTTACTTCTCTTCTATAATTTTAACTACATCGATGAGGAAGAGATGAGCTCCTGGGTTGAATTTAGGCTAAGGACTTGAAAATAGAAAATTCATCAAATTGAATGGCTGTAGTCTTGAAAATCTCAGGCTTAACTTTTGAAGGTGTTTATTAACACCATTAAATATTAAGAGAGATTACAACAACCGAATCTTATTTTTTCATGTAACTTATGTAGTCTTGAAAATCTCAGGCTTAACTTTTGAAGGTGTTTATTAACACCATTAAATATTAAGAGAGTTTACAACAACAGAATCTTATTTTTTCATGTAACTTATGTAGGCTGCGTTAAATTTTATAATTTTAGTTTCATGTCCTTAAAAAATATATAAAAAAATGCTTGTTTTTATGTTTTTATATGTGCTTTGAAGATTGGGTTTTTCTTAAATTTTATCTGAAAACTAGTCCAAAAGTATATGTAAAAATGAATTTGTACATTGACAAGTCCAAAATTAATGAAATAAGTGTTGAGCTCCGAGTCTCACTTGCGGCTTTCTCACATACACAATTGGGGGAATACACACAAAGGTGGAGGTTGAAAATAGTTTTCCTCTTCTTAGTTGTGAAAGCCAAAAGAACTCTAAGTACAAAGGAATAGATGAACCCTATACGTGGGTCTCAAACCAAACTCAGCTAACTAAGGTGGCATACTAACTGAGCCACGAACTAGAGTACATAAAGATAGCTGTCATCCAGCTATTATTCATGGGCAGTGTACCAACCGCATCTATAGCTAATAAGTCGGTGACATAAATGCACAATGGTCACCCTGTCATATCACGAGTGGATCTCGATATCTCAACAAAAGATCCCCCTCCTCAACTCCGTTCAAAAAACTCCCCCCCCTCTCAGAAGCCGCCACCCCCTCCCGACCACCGCTGTGCGAAGCCCCCTCCCTCCCCCACAGATTGTTTTTTTTTTAATTAAAAAAAAACCCTAACCTAAACTTCACCCTAGGACTAACCCTCGCTAGGTTAGTTTAACCTAGGTTAGGTTATATTTACCCTAGGCTAGTTAAATGAACTCTAGGTTAGTGAATTGCAGTTAGGTAAGTCTAACTGCTAGTTAGTTAGACTAACTAGATAACTAGGTTAGCTCAACTAGCCATGGTTAGTTTATCTAACTATAGTCAGTTTGATCAACAACTAGGTTAGGTAACTCATAGTTAGAGTAACTAGATAGGCTAGTTAGACTAACTAGAAGTACCTCAGTTACTCACACCCTCAGTTCAGACCTAGGACCCCCCCCCCCAAAACGGCCAATTTTACCCCTACTTCAATGCTTCATATCTTGCCCATTTGGGACCCAAATTGGACCCCGTTTGAGCCATGATTTCACGCATGGAAACACCACACTATGGGGTAATTTTCCAACCCATTGCACACCATTTTGGCATCCCTAGGACTCGCTGATTCGCACCCCCGTGTGGGCATCGTTTTGCACTAATTCACTCATATCTTTACATCGTGACCTCCAATTGATGATCCGTCTACACTAGCTTATTTCCCTACACACATGGGATAATCTTAGGCACATTATTAACATGATGGTACCTACAACACTAACACCATTCTAACCCTCCAAACAAAAGAACATCAACACCCCAACTTGCGGTTGTGGCAGAGACACCCTTTGCAACTCTCACCTAATCTGCATGCAGCTATGCTCTGCGGCCAATGTCTCCTACTCCAACGCTCACCAAATCCACATACAACTCCATTGCAACCACCACCTCTGACAATCCTCTACCTCGATTCCCCCCCTGAAATTCAAGAAATCCCTTTGACTCCTCCACACCACAACATGGCAGGACGCCACTTGCAGCAATGGCAGAGACACCCTTTGCAACTCTCGTCCAATCTGCATGCAACTACTCTCTAGTCAATGCCTCCTAATCCAACGCTTGCCAAATCCACATACAACTCCACTGCAACCACCGCCTTTGACAATCCTCTACCCCGATTCCCCCCTTGAAATTCAAGAAATCCCTTTGACTCCTCCACGCCACATGGTAGGATGCCGTCATGATGAGGATGGGGATATTGACCTCAATGCAGAGGTTGACAATTTCTTTAATCATAGAAATAATAACAATCAAGGCAAGAGTGAGAGTGCTCTCAACGGAAGCAAGAACAGAAGAAGGAGAGAGAGAAACAGAGAGCCACACAAGTTTTGGTGGGTGCAGAACACCCTAATCTTCTTTTTCATTCATTTATATATGTGTTTGAGTATTGTACATAACCAGGTTAAAGGCACAATGACCTTTAATCCCCACAACCTCCCACTTAAAGGACAATGTGCCTTTAAGGGAGAACAACAAGTGAGCATACTATCCTATGCCCATCAATACACGACAATACTCAAACCGCTGACTAGGTAGACCCTTCAGTAGCATATCTGCAGGGTTATCATCTATATGAACCATGACAAGCTCTATGCGCTTGTCCTCAAGTACCTCCCTGATGAAATGGTACGTGACCTCAATGTGTTTGGTCTTTGCATGAAAGGCCGGATTCCGTGCTAGCTGAATAGCACTCATGGAATCACTATGCAATGTCGGTACACCTGTATGAATCCCCAAATCACCCACTAGCCGATCAAGCCATATAGCCTCCTTGCAACCCTTTGTGACTGCAACATACTCAGCCTCTGTGGTAGACAAAGTAATGCACTTCTATGTGCAAGACATCCACGACACTGCACCACCTGCAAAGGTGAACACATAACCAGAATTGGATCTCCTATGATCCACATGCCCTGCATAGTCTGAATCTGTGTACCCAATTACACGCATGTCTCCTCTATCAAAGCAGATGCACATCTCCTTGGTACCCTTCATGTACCTCATGATGCACTTAAGTGCCTCCCAATGCCTCTTTCCTGGATTAGCCATATACCGGCTAACAACTCCCACTACAAATGCAATGTCTGGTCTAGTAGCTATCATAGCATACATAAGACTCCCAACCGCAGATGCATAAGGAACCTTGGCCATCATGGCCCTCTCCTCATCTGATTTGGGACTATCTGTATGACTCAGTTTCACATATGGAGGCAATGAAGTACTCACTGCCTTCCCCCCCTCCATATTGAAATGCTGCAATAATTTTGTAACATACTCCTTCTGTGAAAGCCAAAGGAGTTTCCTACACTGATCACGCATGATGCGCATACCAAGAATATGACCTGCAAGTCCCAAATCCTTCATATCAAAGGCCTCATGCAACTTGGCCTTTAATGCATCTAGCTCATAAGTATTCTTGCTAGCCAATAGCATATCATCCACATATAGTGTCAGGAGTATTAGGCTATTATCCTTAGCCCTTTTAGTGTAGAGGCAGTGATCAATTTCACTCCTTGTAAAACCCTGGGACTGAATGAAAGCATCAAACTTCTGATACCCTTCTCTAGGTGCTTGCTTAAGACCATAGAGACTCTTCTTCCGCTTGCAAACTAAATGCTCTTTGCCCTTTTCTTCAAAGCCTTCCGGCTGCACCATGTAAATTTCCTCATGCAGATCCCCATGCAAGAAAGGTGTCTTGACATCCATCTGCATAAGCTCCATATCCTCTGCTGCTACTAGTCCAAGGATGCATCTAAGTGTGGTCATCTTTACAACCAAGGAGAATTTCTCATCAAAGTCCCACACCCTTCTCTTGCTTGAACCCTTTAGCGACCAAACAAGCCTTGTACCTAGGCACATCATCACCTGTGACCTTCATCTTGTAGACCCATTTACATGGCAATGCTTTCTTTCCATGTGGCAAAGAAACCAAGTCCCAAGTCTTATTCTTCATAAGTGAACTCATCTCTGATTGCATAGCATACTCCCACTTGCGTTGATCCTCGTGCATCATAGCCTCTCTATAGCAAGAAGGCTCCTCGCAATCAGTAAGCATCACATATTCTACCCTTGGAACAAACCTATCAGGTGGTCTAGACACTCTAGATGATCTTCTCAAGGGCATTTTAGCTTGCTATCCCACCTGCATATCAGCCACATTTGGCTCATCATTTCCACCAATAGATGATCCATCCTCTAACCTTGATTGTATACCTGTGGGAGTACTTGGTGGTACCATTTCTTGCACATTTGGTGCATGGACAGCTTGGTGTCTATCAACATCTGTAGGTGGATTCATGTCCTGGAAAGTGATTCTCCTCATTTCCACATCCCTCATGGGTGCCTTATGCATCTTCTTTTCATTGAAGACTACATCATGGCTGCATATGATCTTCTTTGCTTCTGGATCCCAGAGACGGTAGCCCATCTCTCCACTTTCAACACTTATTTCATTAATTTTGGACTCATATGTCTACTTTTGGACTATTCCTTAAAATCCTTCCCAAATGAAAAGTTTACTTTATGAAAATTTCATTCGAGAATCAAAAGTTTACTTTCTGGCACTGTCATTTCCACATAATACATTTCAAAATATCTCTCTATAATGTTGTGTTAATAATGCAAAAACTACTATTTAATCCTAAATTTGTATTTCTTGTTTATAAGAATCGTATTTTTAAATTGAAAAATCCGAGTTATTAGTTTAAATCCATGAAAAACCATGCTATTGAGGATTCATAACATTTTAAAAATGTATACATAAGAGACCTGCAAGACTCTTTTTACTTTCAATGCAGAAAACTATAACACTCTTGAATATTCAAGAAATTAAAAGGTTTATATAGACATGAGACATGATGGAAGCCTCTTTTGTACTCCAAAAAATAGCAATAGCTATGCTTGCAATTTTGCATTATCATATCATAAGTTTTACAACAAATATTGCTCTGGATGAGTCTTTGTACAAAGGATCTCCTGTGGCCTTTTCAATAATATAAATTTTCCTTTACAATGAGTTTAGTACAAATGGGCGATCCAAACATTTGCTTGTTTGAATGTCCTTTTCTATCATCATAGAAATGAGCGATCCAAACATTTGCTTGTTCAGAATGTCCTTTGTGTCGTCACTTGTCGCTTGGGTGCCATCTTCATTCACTCTCATCTGACTAACACCACCACCTTCACTCTTTCTTGATATTTGAATGGTGTTATCATGGGCATTTTTCATTTGTGCTATCTCCTTCTACTTCCTCCTAGGCGAGCATCTTTATGAACTCTGTAATGTGTGAAATAATTGGCTGCGGTAATTTTATTTTGTCTTCTACATCATACCCCATGTGCTTCTTTGTTTTCTTTGACCTTGATTTCTAGGATACTATGACTATCTCTGTGGAAAGTCTTGAAATTGCATCATGGTTTGGGACCCATTCCTTTTTCAGACAACTACTATACAATGTATTGTTATCTTGGTTCTCCTTCCTGCCCCTTGGCTCATACCATACCGCTGTAAATGTTGTAGCTCTCCCCCGGTCATCCATGCTTACGTCAACTACTTTCGCAACCCAAAACTTCACGTTCTCATGTTCATCATTCGATGGTCGCGAACTGCAACAAAACAATGGACGTCTATGTCTATTCGTGGCATAAACTCTCTCTTCTTGGGTCCACAATATGGACGTGGGAGTAGCGATTCAAACGCATTTTCAAAGAGACCACATGCTAGACGCAAGTCATTACCAACATTTGGCCAAAATAAAGGCCGTTCTGCCTTAATATCATCTTCTCGCATTTTTGCAAGGTCCTTTATCAATTGGTAGGTCCTGCTAATTACAACAGTAGTGTGTTCCTTCCAAGAGAGCTTCCAATCAGGAAATCTCCGAAGCATTTCCTCTTTGTATGTAATAAAAGATTTTAAGCCTTCTATTTCACCTTTGGATTTCTCGCTAAATTCTTTTATAGGAGCCCATGTTGGATGCATTTCTTTGCTTGGGATTGAAGTTAAGAGAGAGTAAGGTTCTTCAGGTTCCCATTTTGTATCAAGAGAATAGTGTTGCCATTGCATCACTGGTTTTTCATCCTTTAAGAAAAAGTGAAAATAGTGTGGAGCGCTATGACCTATTAGGGCATCACCACCTTTTTGTATGAAAGGTAGAATAAAGCTCTTCCAATCATACATCCTCTCAACCATTGAGCATATTGTTCCTTCCTTATGGCCATCAACTTGCCTCCCACATTTTCTTATCAAGTCATCCATCGTCTCCATGTCCTTGTGTTTTAGTTCTCTTGAAACCGTGCTAAATACCTGATCGATATCCTCATGTGTGTGCCCAACCAACAGAAACCCAACTTCAATCTCATTGAAGATTCTATGAGCGATTAGCATTGATCAAAATGCGAAGAAGAGTACATTCTTATTCTCTCATCTGCAATTGTCTGCTTGTACTCTCAAAGTTGCTGGTAGGCGACCTTTCTCTGCATGTACGTTGTGAATTGCCTTCATAACGAATGTTACAACTTGATTGCTATCAGGTAGATGCAAGGAATCAATCCATATGTCTGTAAAAAACTTAAATCCGTGCATTAACACTCCACATAGATGCCTAAACCTTAAACCCTACCCCCCAAACCCTAAGCCCAAACCACCAAGCCCTAAACCCTAACCCCCAAACCCTGAACCCTAAACCCTAACTTATAAATCCTAATTTCCAAACCCTAGCTCATAAACCCTAATGCCTAAAACCTAACCCCTAATCCCTAAACAGTAAATGTTAATCTTGACTCTCTAACCCCTCAACCCTAACCAATAAAAACTAATCCCTAATCTCTAAACCCTAACCCTAACTCCCAAACCCTCAACCCTCAACCCTAACCCCTTAAACCCTAAACCCAAACCCTAAACCCTAAACCCTAACCCCCAAACCCTAAACCCTAAACCCTACCCCCCAAACCCCTAAACCACCAAACCCTAAACCCTAACCCCCAAAACCTAAACCCTAAACCTTAACCCCCAAACCCTAAAACCTAAGCCCTAAACCCTATCCTCCAAACCATAAATCCAAACCACCAAACCCTAAACCCTAACCCCCAAACCACCAAACCCTAAACCTTAAATCCTATGAGTGTTTTCAGTAATATCATTTATTTAAGTAATAGTTTTAATTAGGATTCATAAGTAGGAGTGAAATTGATAGTAGGAAAGTGGGAATGGGAGTGGGAGTTGGGAGAATGGTAGTGGGAGAAAGGGAGAGTGGGAGTGTAGAAGTGGGAGTGGGAGTAAGAGAGGGGAGGTGGGCATGAGAGTTGGAGAGGGAGTGGGATTGTGGGAGGTGTGACAAAACATGTGTGCCTCAGGATCTATGGAACGCTCTAAGGTGGATGGAACCTATGTGGAAACATGATGAAGAGAGTGCTCATGACATGTATCTCAAGTCAATTAGGTTCCAAGATAGATTAGCTTGGACTCATAAAGAGAATCTTGAGATAGTGCAAAGTGCTTGATTGATATTACTTCAAATGAACCTCCCTTTTATAGGTGAGGGTACTTACATCCATTTGCTTGCTCACATGTGGGATATCTCCATGCCATGTGGCAGCTTACCCTTTGCTCATACCTTTGCTCTACAAGTGCTCATGGCACCACAACTCTCAACACCTCCCCTTGGTGCCATGATCCTTTGGCTACTGCAAGGTGGTCAGATGTGAGTTACATTCCATCACCTCCCCTTAGTGCATGCATGCTACTTAAGGTGGTCAAGTGTGGCTTCTACATGTCAATACCTCCCCTGGGTGCTTTCATAGCTACTCTCAGGTGGTCAGGCTTGATTTACAAAACATAGGCAAGGTTGGCAAGGTTTTTGCTTTCAATACATGTTATTCCTATCATTCTGCTCATGGCTTGATGATGACCTTGTTGTCTTCTTCGCTTGATGCATGATGCTTTATTTTTCCATGTGCCTTGATGCTTTTTGTGTGGATGCCATGCTTTTTGCTATGGTCATCTCATACACTTATGCTTTTGGCTTACTTTTTACATCGATGTTTGCATTCATGCTTTGCTTTTTCCAATGGTTGCAAAGGTCTTACCAATTGAATTCTTTCAATATTGGCAGTGTCTAATTGCATACATTGATTCTGATCTAACAGGCGCGTAGAGCTTGGAAAGACGATCACTTTTCCTTTTTGGAGCATGTCCAAATTCTTCTTGGATTGGAAGTTATGGCTTGTTGAATTTTTTGTGAAGAAAAGGGCCTTTGATGATGTGGCTTGGCTATTCACATGCAGAATGAAACTGTGCTTACAAAGGGACTGTCCTTGGGTGGCACTGTAGTGACCAATTACCCCAGTTTAGTTAACCACAGTTACTTAGACTGTACCAGGGTTCAACTGACCTGAACAGTTAACTTAACCACAGTTCAAATTACCACCTTATCTTGCCACGTGGCCCTTTGTAGACTAGTGGCTTATCTGCCACGTGTCTCTACCTTAGGCTTCCACGTGTCACTTGTAGAAACCTTAGCTTGAAAAACTTACAAGTTGCAAGGATGATTGAGCGACGACGATCGAGATGCGAGAGTTGCACAATGATGATGAAGATGCGAGCGCTGATAGATCTGGGAGCCCGTTCCCCGTTCTTGATGGTGCTGTGCATGAAGAGGTTGCTCTGGGACTTGATGGAGAAGCCTCGTGTTGTGTTGCTTGCTGTCGGCGAGAAAGGGTTGTTGAGGGTCATGAGGTCTTTGTTGCAAGAGATAGTTGTCGTTTTTGCACTCCGGTTGTGCTGGTTGTACTGGAGAGGTCTACCTTGCACAGTTCATTGGAGTCTTCCGTGAAAGGGTTCGTCGTGCCATCAGAGTCTGTGTTGGAGCAACGTTTGTTTGGAGCTAGGAGGTTCGTCGGTGCGCTGGCCGTGCAGAAGAGCTATTCTCCATTGAGGCGGGTGAGCCTTTGCTAGACCCTTGGAGCTTCTCGGTGGTCATCGATGCTGGGCTTAGCATTCTTCAAGAGGTAGAGAAGGCGTTTGCTTGTTTATCGGGCTGGCATGAGAGTTTGTGGAGCGGCCGTCCGGGCTGTTTGGAGTCGAGGCCTGTGTGGCTACTGGAGCATTGGCTGAACGAAGAGGCAGGCTCGTTGTCTCCTTGGAGATGCCTGGCATTGGGAAGGTAGGCGCTAGTGTAGAGGCTTCTCGTCGATGGTGCGCTGGTCTGCGTGCATGAAGGCTGAGGCTGCCTGGGCTTAGAGCCTTAAAGATCAAGTCGATGAAGGTTCGGTTGAAGGCCTTGGAGCTGCAGACCGTGACTGAAGACCATGACTGAAGCTTTGATGATCTGCTTGGAGACTCAAGGCACTGTTTACTGCTGTCGGCTATGGAGCCGCTTTTATCACAGGGACGTTAAGGCTGTTGGCTCAAGTCTACGTTGACTTTTGACATTGGATGGCTTGCTTGAGGCTAGATGCAGGCTCTAACCTCTCAAGACTTGCAGATGGTCCTTTCTCTTTTTCTCTCAATGAACTCTCCCTATATCCAAGCTTTGAAAGCTCTCTCACTCTTCTCTCAATAATGAAAACAATCAAAAAATCTGTCTCACTCTCACATGGATGGAAATCTCACAGTGGCGGAAACTTTATCTCAAAGACTCTCAAGGACGGAATTCCCTCAATGTAAATCATGGACGGAATTTTCTCAATCTAAAACTAAAACTAACCTAGGTGAAAACATGTGCTCCTATGGCAAGCCTACAACTAAACTAGGAATGGGAGCAATCCTAGTGAACTACTAATGAGCTAAACTAGGAGAGCTAAACCTATGCTCTGATACCATGACAAAACATGTGTGCCTCAGGATCTATGGAACGCTCTAAGGTGGATGGAACCTATGTGGAAACATGATGAAGAGAGTGCTCATGACATGTATCTCAAGTCAATTAGGTTCCAAGATAGATTAGCTTGGACTCATAAAGAGAATCTTCAGATAGTGCAAAGTGCTTGATTGATATTACTTCAAATGAACCTCCCTTTTATAGGTGAGGGTACTTACTGTAAAGAATGAGGGAGAGAGATAGGAGACTCAAGTTCAGCTTTCTTCACAACACACAAGAGAGAGGACACAAGGTTGGAGGGTGAAGCCTTTCTTCACTTTTGCACACAACAACAATACAATAGAAGAGGGAAATACCCTATATGTCAAACCTAGAATACATGGTTCATATGTGAACCCAAACCAAAAACATACGTGGTAGTTTAACTACACCACGAGTACAACTAACATAGGCGGTGACATAAATGATAGTCATCCAGGAGATATATCGGGGGTAGAGCTTGATATCTCAACACTCCCCCTCAAGCTCAAATCCATCTCACGTACACCAAGCAAGCTCCTAAATCTGCGAAGCTTCTCGGTACCCGATGCCTTCGTAAAAATATCAGCCACCTGCTCCTCAGTGCTGACATAGACAAGATCAATCTCACCAGCTAGAACCTTCTCTCTCACAAAGTGATAATGCACCTCAATGTGCTTCGTTCTAGCATGATAAACTCGGTTATTAGCAAGCATGATGCTGCTAATGTTGTCACAATGAATGACAACTGCTGCATGAATTGACTGTCCCATATCTGCAAGTAGCTTCCGTAACCAAGCTACTTCACATGCAGCCATTGCTACACCCCTCTGTACTCAGCCTCTGTGCTCGACAAGGCAACTGTTGGCTGCTTCTTGCTGCTCCAACTGATGGCACCACTCCCAAGGGAAAACATAAAACCACTAGTAGATCTCCTGTTTGAGACACTACCAGCCCAGTCAGCATCTGTGTATCCATGTACCTGTAATGCACACCCAGCTTCATAAAACAGTCCATAATGCAATGTGGACTTCACATACCGCAGTATGCGCCTAGCCGCATCCAAATGTGGCTTCCTCGGTGCCTGCATAAACTGACTCACCAGCCCCACAGCATAGCTCAAATCTGGTCTGGTTATAGTCATGTAAATCAAGCTACCTACTATGCGCCTGTACATAGTAATATCTTCAAGAAGCTCACCTGTCTCTGCATTGAGCTTCACATTCTGCTCCAATGGAACAGAGATAGGCTTACAGCCTGTCATCCCATATTTGGACAGCATGTCCAAACCGTATTGCCTTTGCAACAGCCATATCCCACTCGGGGATCTAATAACCTCAATGCCCAAGAAGTAACGCAGCTCTCCCAAATCCCTCATCTCAAATTTCTGCTTCAACAGCAGCTTCACTTCATTAATGTCTGCATCACTATCACCTGTAATAATCAAGTCATCAACATAGATGACTATAAGCACAATCCCTCTGTTTGTCCTTTTCACATAAAGTGAAAAATCTGAATTGGAAATCTGAAATCCAATAGTGACAAGATATTGCCCTATCTTGTCTGACCATGCCCTCGGCGCCTGTTTTAAGCCATACAAGGCTTTGCGCAACCTCATACAAAATCGGGGTGTGAATTATCCTCATAACCTTCTGGCTGCATCATATAAACCTCTTCCTGCAAATCACCATGCAAGAAGGCATTTTTCACATCCATCTGATGCAAAGACCATCCCTTTGCAGCAGCCATAGCAATTACTGCTCTCACGGTTGCCATCCTTGCAACTGGGCTGAAAGTTTCCTCATAGTCAATTCCATATGTCTGCACAAAACCTTTGGCAACCAATCTTGCCTTGTACCTGCTAACAGACCCATCAGCATTGTGCTTTACTTTGTAAACCCACTTGCAGCCAATAGCCTTCTTATCATGAGGCAAAGGCATCAAATCCCAAGTGTGGTTTGCATCCAAGGCAGCCATCTCTTCATCCATAGCTGCTTCCCAATTTTTATGCCCTGCTGCATCCTCAAAACATGTGGGCTCTATCTCCTCTAGAACCTTGACCATATAAGCATAGTGATGTGCTGTATACCCATCATATCTCAGCCTGTCAACTGGATACTTAATACGAGTGGACCTCCGTACAACTGGATCAGTTGCAGGAGTCTTTAAATCATGCCTGCTTTTCCTTGCACCAGGTGTAACAACAGAAGGAATCCCAAGTTCCTCATCAAGGCTCATTTCAGAGCCACTTGACTCTCCATCAACATGAGAGCTACCAGCAGACACATCAAACACTAGAGCATGGTCTACTTTTTCTTTTCCCTTATGTGATACCTGCACAACACTATCAGGGCTGCCATGTGACGATTCACTAGATCTCAATCTCCCTGTCCATGCATTAGATCCACTAGTAGATAACTCTCTGGGTCCACTCAAGGCTTGAGATTGCTGCTCTGTATTTATTGCAGCATTCCCATTTCCTGCATCTGCATCTCCTTGTAAAGAATAAGGGAGAGAGATAGGAGACTCAAGTTCAGCTTTCTTCACACCACACAAAAGAGAGAGGACACAAGGTTGGAGGGTGAAGCCTTTCTTCACTTTTGCACACAACAACCATACAATAGAAGAGGGAAATACCCTATATGTCAAACCCTAGAATATGTGGTTCATATGTGAACCCAAACCAAAAACATACGTGGTAGTCTAACTACACCACGAGTACAACTAACATAGGCAGTGACATAAATGATAGTCATCCAGGAGATATATCGGGGGTAGAGCTTGATATCTCAACACTCCCCCTCAAGCTCAAATCCATCTCACGTACACCAAGCAAGCTCCTAAATCTGCGAAGCTTCTCGGTACCCAATGCCTTCGTAAAAATATCAGCCACCTGCTCCTCAGTGCTGACATAGACAATATCAATCTCACCAGCTAGAACCTTCTCTCTCACAAAGTGATAATGCACCTCAATGTGCTTCGTTCTAGCATGATAAACTGGGTTATTAGCAAGCATGATGCTGCTAATGTTGTCACAATGAATGACAACTGCTGCATGAACTGACTGTCCCATATCTGCAAGTAGCTTCCGTAACCAAGCTACCTCACATGCAGCCATTGCTGCACCCCTGTACTCAGCCTCTGTGCTCGACAAGGCAACTGTTGGCTGCTTCTTGCTGCTCCAACTGATGGCACCACTCCCAAGGGAAAACATAAAACCACTAGTAGATCTCCTGTCTGAGACACTACCAGCCCAGTCAGCATCTGTGTATCCATGTACCTGTAATGCACACCCAGCTTCATAAAACAGTCCATAATGCAATGTGGACTTCACATACCGCAGTATGCGCCTAGCCGCATCCAAATGTGGCTTCCTCGGTGCCTGCATAAACTGACTCACCAGCCCCACAACATAGCTCAAATCTGGTTTGGTTATAGTCATGTAAATCAAGCTGCCTACTATGCGCCTGTACATAGTAATATCTTCAAGAAGCTCACCTGTCTCTGCATTGAGCTTCACATTCTGCTCCAATGGAACAGAAATAGGCTTACAGCCTGTCATCCCATATTTGGACAGCATGTCCAAACCGTATTGCCTTTGCAACAGCCATATCCCACTCGGGGATCTAATAACCTCAATGCCCAAGAAGTAACGCAGCTCTCCCAAATCCTTCATCTCAAATTTCTGCTTCAACAGCAGCTTCACTTCATTAATGTCTGCATCACTATCACCTGTAATAATCAAGTCATCAACATAGATGACTATAAGCACAATCCCTCTGTTTGTCCTTTTCACATAAAGTGAAAAATCTGAATTGGAAATCTGAAATCCAATAGTGACAAGATATTGCCCTATCTTGTGTGACCATGCCCTCGGTGCCTGTTTTAAGCCATACAAGGCTTTGCGCAACCTGCATACAAAATCGGGGTGTGCATTATCCTCATAACCTTCTGGCTGCATCATATAAACCTTTTCCTGCAAATCACCATGCAAGAAGGCATTTTTCACATCCATCTGATGCAAAGACCATCCCTTTGCAGCAGCCATAGCAATTACTGCTCTCACGGTTGCCATCCTTGCAACTGGGCTGAAA
Organism: Dipteris shenzhenensis; assembly: GCF_047967505.1. Classification (NCBI taxonomy): domain Eukaryota; kingdom Viridiplantae; phylum Streptophyta; class Polypodiopsida; order Gleicheniales; family Dipteridaceae; genus Dipteris; species Dipteris shenzhenensis. Next base: position 27,833,419 of record NC_141617.1, on the reverse strand, counting down.
GTTTCCTCATAGTCAATTCCATATGTCTGCGCAAAACCTTTGGCAACCAATCTTGCCTTGTACCTGCTAACAGACCCATCAGCATTGTGCTTTACTTTGTAAACCCACTTGCAGCCAATAGCCTTCTTATCATGAGGCAAAGGCATCAAATCCCAAGTGTGGTTTGCATCCAAGGCAGCCATCTCTTCATCCATAGCTGCTTCCCAATTTTTATGCCCTGCTGCATCCTCAAAACATGTGGGCTCTGGCTCCTCTAGAACCTTGACCATATAAGCATAGTGATGTGCTGTGTACCCATCATATCTCAGCCTGTCAACTGGATACTTAATACGAGTGGACCTCCGTACAACTGGATCAGTTACAGGAGTCTTTAAATCATGCCTACTTTTCCTTGCACCAGGTGTAACAACAGAAGGAATCCCAAGTTCCTCATCAAGGCTCATTTCAGAGCCGCTTGACTCTCCATCAACATGAGAGCTACCTGCAGACACATCAAACACTAGAGCATGGTCTACTTTTTCTTTTCCCTTATGTGATACCTGCACAACACTATCAGGGCTGCCATGTGACGATTCACTAGATCTCAATCTCCCTGTCCATGCACTAGATCCACTAGTAGAGGACTCTCTGGGTCCACTTAAGGCTTGATATTGCTGCTCTACATTTATTGCAGCATTCCCATTTCCTGCATCTGCATCTCCTACCATAACAGTTGGTGCATACCAGCTGCTCATTTCATCAAAAACATCTCTGCTCACTTGCATTTTGCGGGTGGAAGGGTTATAACAGCGATACCCTTTCTGGTGCTGAGCATATCCAATAAAGATGCATTTTTCTGCCTTTGGATCCAGCTTTGTCCTCCATCAGATCTTAGCACTTTAATATGCATACCTTTCTCTTTTTCAACCATGGCCTTAAAAGCCTTGAAATGGCTGAACACTTCACTTTTGTGCTTCATAAAATAAATCCACACCTTCCTAGTGTAGTCATCAATAAACGTCACATAATAATGACATCCACCAATAGAAGCAATTTTGGTTGTCCAAATATCTGAATGGATCACTTCCAAAGGTCTTCTGCTCACCTTAGCATTTTTGGAAAATGCATGTCTGGCCTGCTTACCCATTTGGCATGCTTCACATACCTTTTGCATTCCCTCAACTCTGAATTTAGGCAAACCTGCAACAATGTTTTTTGTTTGCATAGATTTCAGCCTTTGTATATTCACGTGCCCAATGCGCTTGTGCCATATCTCAATATCTGCAATGACAACTCTCCCATGCGCAAACATAGCAGCTTTCATCTCAGGCATATCAACATCCAAGGTGAACATTCTGCCATTTTTGTTGCCTTTCGCAACCAAGCAGCACTTATTTTTCAAGTCCTCAACAAAGCATCCATCAGGATTAAATCTAACCTGCAGACCTTGCTCAACCATCTGGCCAACTGAAACCAGGTTCTTAGTGATCCTGGGAACATGAAGTACATCTGCCAAGTACTTCGTTTTGCCATCCTGCATAGCCAATGGCACTTTACCAACCTGCGTAATTGGGTGCGCAGTATCATCACCTGTTTCAACATAACCTGGCTTATCCAAATTTCTAACATCATGAAACCACTCACCATGACTGGTCATGTGGTTAGAGGCACCTGAATCAACATACCAAACATCATTGCAAGCTGCAGCATCTCCTGACATGGAGTTAACCATATGCTGCATCACAAAAAGGTGCTCATTTCTGTCGTCACCATGCCCACTTGATGATGCATAGTTGCTTTGCTGCAACTTCCCACTTTTGATGTCATTCTGCTTTTTATAGCATGTATTCTCCTTGTGTCCAGGCTTTCCACATAGCATTCTGTGCTGCTATTTACTTGTTGGTTCCTTTGCCATGAACCACGGCCTCTTTGGCTCCCCCTGCCTCTAGAACTACCACGTCCTCCTCCATAGGACTGGTTTTCCTGTTGTTGCTGTTGATTCTGATTTCCTGCACGGCCACCAAAACGGCCTCTTCCTCTACCCCTGCCTCTACCTGTATTCGAGTAGAAAGCAGTCTCTTGAGAAGTTGAGGTGGCTGAACCACTATTCCTTTGCTCTTCACTCAGCAAGAGAGCAATAAGTTCCTAAAAATCAGGAAATGTTTCACGGACTCCAATGGATGTCCGAAACTGTGCATAATCTTTCCCAAGACCATTCAAGGTCACGGACACTAAGTCCTCATCATCAACAGGTGCTCCAATGGAGGCAAGAGAATCTGCAAGGCCTCTCACCTTCAAGGAATACTCATTTATATTCAGATTTTTCCTTTGCACATTGTGCAACTCCTGCTTTAGCTGCATCTTTCGTGCTTTGGTATTTGTGCTATACAGCTTCACCAATGTCCCATGCCTCCTTAGGTGTCTCTACATCCTGTATATGCACAATCATAGAATTTGAAATGCTAACAGACAGCCAATACAAGCATTTTCTGGCTTTTTCATGCCATTCTTTAAAGGCCTTCAATTCAGCAGGAGTGGGAGCAGCACCCAACACTGGTTCTGCAGTTTCACCACTGATGTACTCCCAAACTCCCTTTCCCATAAGGAAGTTTGTCATCCTAAACTTCCATGCTTGGAAGTTGTTCTTGTCAAGCTTCTCACTGACAATGGTAGACAGATTCTCAGACATTTTACAAATCACGAATTGCAACAGCAACCTGTAAACACATCACAAGGGCAAATAGCAAAACTTCTGCAAACAGCCTCACAGGGGCAGATCCGCAACACTGACGAAAGTGGTATTTCACCACACAGTCACTTCCTAGTGACGATTTTGCATCAACAGGCAACAGGCATGAATCTGCAACTCCCAATATCTCTGCACACAGGCATACGATGCAATTTCTGTGGCACCTTTCCACCGACTAGCCGCGCAGTGGTCGCACAGCGAGAAACAGGGCCTTTTTCTAAGTACCTGCGAAGAACTTGCGCCTTCAAAACGGGCCCCGAAACGGCCTCAAATCAAAAAAATAAAGTCACCAAGGGCTTCGGCCTCTCCCGCAGCATATACTGCGCTCTCGCCACACCGCGAAGGGCCTCTCAATCTGAAACAGTGCACTCTTGCACTTCTGGCTGTGCTACCTGCAGAGATTTGCTCCCAAACTCGAAATAGGAAGGCAACACTGGTCCTCTTACCAGGACACCACAAACTTGGCTTGCTTTCTTGAGCTCCTTACCACGAACAAGGCTCTGATACCATGTAAAGAATAAGGGAGAGAGATAGGAGACTCAAGTTCAGCTTTCTTCACACCACACAAAAGAGAGAGGACATAAGGTTGGAGGGTGAAGCCTTTCTTCACTTTTGCACACAACAACCATACAATAGAAGAGGGAAATACCCTATATGTCAAACCCTAGAATACGTGGTTCATATGTGAACCCAAACCAAAAACATACGTGGTAGTCTAACTACACCACGAGTACAACTAACATAGGCGGTGACATAAATGATAGTCATCCAGGAGATATATCGGGGGTAGAGCTTGATATCTCAACACTCCTACCATAACCGTTGGTGCATACCAGCTGCTCATTTCATCAAAAACAACATCTCTGCTCACTTGCATTTTGCGGGTGGAAGGGTTATAACAGCGATACCCTTTCTGGTTCCAATAAAGATGCATTTTTCTGCCTTTGGATCCAGCTTTGTTCTATTCTCATCAGGAACATGAACATAAGCTATGCAACCAAATACCTTCAAGTGAGAAATATCTGGTTTTTGGCCTGTATACATTTCTTCAGGCATCATGCCATGGACAGCTGCAGTGGGGGTTCTGTTCATAATATAAACAGCAGTTGCTACTGCTTCAGCCCAAAAATAATCAGGCATGTTTTTCTCATTTAGGATCGCCCGTCCTACTTCTGCAATATGCCTGTTCTTCCTTTCTGCAACCCCATTCTGCTGAGGGGTAGACCTGCATGAGTACTTCCTTTGAATTCCCTGCTCTTTCAGATATTCACAAAATTCTTCTGAAAAGTACTCTCCCCCTCCATCAGATCTTAGCACTTTAATATGCATACCTTTCTCTTTTTCAACCATGGCCTTAAAAGCCTTGAAATGGCTGAACACTTCACTTTTGTGCTTCATAAAATAAATCCACACCTTCCTAGTGTAGTCATCAATAAACGTCACATAATAATGGCATCCACCAATAGAAGCAGCTTTGGTTGTCCAAATATCTGAATGGATCACTTCCAAAGGTCTTCTGCTCACCTTAGCATTTTTGGGAAATGCATGTCTGGCCTGCTTACCCATTTGGCATGCTTCACATACCTTTTGCATTCCCTCAACTCTGAATTTAGGCAAACCTGCAACAATGTTTTTCGTTTGCATAGATTTCAGCCTTTGTATATTCACGTGCCCAATGCGCTTGTGCCATATCTCAATATCTGCAATGACACCTCTCCCATGCGCAAACATAGCAGCTTTCACCTCAGGCATATCAACATCCAATGTGAACATTCTGCCATTTTTGTTGCCTTTCGCAACCAAGCGGCACTTATTTTTCAAGTCCTCAACAAAGCATCCATCAGGATTAAATCTAACCTGCAGACCTTGCTCAACCATCTGGCCAACTGAAACCAGGTTCTTAGTGATTTTTGGAACATGAAGTACATCTGCCAAGTACTTCGTTTTGCCATCCTGCATAGCCAATGGCACTTTACCAACCTGCGTAATTGGGTGCGCAGTATCATCACCTGTTTCAACATAACCTGGCTTATCCAAATTTCTAACATCATGAAACCACTCACCATGACTGGTCATGTGGTTAGAGGCACCTGAATCAACATACCAAACATCATTGCAAGCTGCAGCATCTCCTGACATGGAGTTAACCATATGCTGCATCACAAAAAGGTGCTCATTTCTGTCGTCACCATGCCCACTTGATGATGCATAGTTGCTTTGTTGCAACTTCCCACTTTTGATGTCATTCTGCTTTTTATAGCATGTATTCTCCTTGTGTCCAGGCTTTCCACAATAATAGCTTTCTGTGCTGCTATTTACTTGCTGGTTCCTTTGCCATGAACCACGGCCTCTTTGGCTCCCCCTGCCTCTAGAACTACCACGTCCTCCTCCATAGGACTGGTTTTCCTGTTGTTGCTGTTGGTTCTGATTTCCTGCACGGCCACCAAAACGGCCTCTTCCTCTACCCCTGCCTCTACCTGTATTCGAGTAGAAAGCAGTCTCTTGAGAAGTTGAGGTGGCTGAACCACCATTCCTTTGCTCTTCACTCTCAGCAAGAGAGCAATAAGTTCCTGAAAATCAGGAAATGTTTCACGGACTCCAATGGATGTCCGAAACTGTGCATAATCTTTCCCAAGACCATTCAAGGTCACGGACACTAAGTCCTCATCATCAACAGGTGCTCCAATGGAGGCAAGAGAATCTGCAAGGCCTTTCACCTTCAAGGAATACTCATTTATATTCAGATTTTTCCTTTGCACATTGTGCAACTCCTGCTTTAGCTGCATCTTTCGTGCTTTGGTATTTGTGCTATACAGCTTCACCAATGTATCCCATGCCTCCTTAGGCGTCTCTACATCCTGTATATGCACAATCATAGAATCTGAAATGCTAACAGACAGCCAATACAGGAATTTTCTGGCTTTTTCATGCCATTCTTTAAAGGCCTTCAATTCAGCAGGAGTGGGAGCAGCACCCAAAACTGGTTCTGCAGTTTCACCACTGATGTAATCCCAAACTCCCTTTCCCATAAGGAAGTTTGTCATCCTGAACTTCCATGCTTGGAAGTTGTTCTTGTCAAGCTTCTCACTGACAATGGTAGACAGATTCTCAGACATTTTACAAATCACGAATTGCAACAGCAACCTGTAAACACATCACAAGGGCAAATAGCAAAACTTCTGCAAACAGCCTCACAGGGGCAGATCCGCAACACTGACGAAAGTGGTATTTCACCACACAGTCACTTCCTAGTGACGATTTTGCATCAACAGGCAATAGGCATGAATCTGCAACTCCCAATATCTCTGCACACAGGCATACGATGCAATTTCTGTGGCACCTTTCTAGCGACTAGCCGCGCAGTGGTCGCACAGCGAAAAACAGGGCCTTTTTCTAAGTGCCTGCGAAGAACTTGCACCTTCAAAACGGGCCCCGAAACGGCCTCAAATGAAAAAAATAAAGTCACCGAGGGCTTCGGCCTCTCCCGCAGCATATACTGCGCTCTCGCCACACCGCGAAGGGCCTCTCAATCTGAAACAGTGCACTCCTGCACTTCTGGCTGTGCTACCTGCAGAGATTTGCTCCCAAACTCGAAATAGGAAAGCAACACTGGTCCTCTTACCAGGACACCACAAACTTGGCTTGCTTTCTTGAGCTCCTTACCACGAACAAGGCTCTGATACCATGTAAAGAATGAGGGAGAGAGATAGGAGACTCAAGTTCAGCTTTCTTCACAACACACAAGAGAGAGGACACAAGGTTGGAGGGTGAAGCCTTTCTTCACTTTTGCACACAACAACAATACAATAGAAGAGGGAAATACCCTATATGTCAAACCTAGAATACGTGGTTCATATGTGAACCCAAACCAAAAACATACGTGGTAGTTTAACTACACCACGAGTACAGCTAACATAGGCGGTGACATAAATGATAGTCATCCAGGAGATATATCGGGGGTAGAGCTTGATATCTCAACACTTACATCCATTTGCTTGCTCACATGTGGGATATCTCCTCCATGCCATGTGGCAGCTTACCCTTTGCTCATACCTTTGCTCTACAAGTGCTCATGGCATCACAACTCTCAACAAGGTGGGGATGGGCGTGGGGGTGCAAGGATGGGAGTGGGAGTGGGAGAGGGAGTGGGAATGGGGGGATGGGGGTGGGGGTGGGGGTGGGAGAATGGGAGTGGGAGTGGGAGACGGAGTGGGAATGGGGGAGGTGGGGGTGGGTTGAGGGTGGGAGGATGGGAGTGGGAGTGGGAGGGGTGGGGTGGGAGGGGGACGAGCATTTTCCGAGCAAAAACATACGAGCGATCTGAGCAGTGGACCTTTAGTTAAGTCTAATTTGATACCTTCAATATATATATTTTTTCAATAAACATCATGTGCAAAAAAATAAAGTAAAAATAATATTTCTTCCAAACAATTTATAGTCAAATGGTCTAGAATCTCAGGAAGATTGAATTGAGAGACATGGATAGATTTCTATAAAAGGACCATTCAAACACACCAAAAGGTCACCGAAAACTATAGTGTGCTGAGTATTACATTGTTCATACACAACTCTTAAAGAAGCTGTGGGCAACAAAATACTGTTTACATACATATAGCTATATTGTGTCAAGCAAATGACTATCAAAATGCACCCAAAAAGTCAACACAAGCTACAATGGTCATACAATATTTGTATGCACCTATGCAAGTTTCTTTAATATAACCACAAGTAGAGATAAACGCCCTTCTTAGCAAGCAGGTAGAGCTTGGTAGAGTTCTTGCCTACTTAGTGCAGATTGGTGAATGAACATGTGTATCTTCTCATCTAGACCCAAGTATTGCATATAAATGTAATACAGATGTTTGCATGGGATATATCTATTTTGCCCTTGAGAATGGCCCATAAAGTCGAGACATGTGCATGATGGAAACACTGAAACCACAACATTGTACTTGCTCCCTTTTCTACGTGATCCTGGAGTGGAAACTAGGTACTCCACATGCTCTCTAGGGACAACTATATTAACACTGTGAACAACACATTCCAAGGAAATAGACTTAGCTATCCTTGTTCTCATTTCACATGTCACCTCAGTTACCCATTCCACAACCATGCCATCCCTTGTGCTCGGTCTACTTGTTAAATCAGCAGATTTGGCCCTAGTGCATTGCTTTTTTAATCTAAATCCTCCAGCTACTAATAACCTCATTTCTTCCTCATCCAGGCTTGTCCCTTTCTCAATAGGCCACTCCCTCGGCACCTCAGGTGGTTTTCCTTCAATGCAATTTGATGGTGTCCATGTGTGGTCCATGTTATCCCCACAAAACCAAATCAATTGCCTTCGAATGCCTGCTTTGGTGTTGATTCTCCCAAAAAAGCTAGGTGCAGGAACACCTCTCTTTCCCGTCCTACCCTTGTGATCTATCAATTTGTGGCATTTGATTCCTTTGTCCTCTAAGTATCCTTGACACCTCACCTCACTACCTGCATTAGTTCTTCTTATAGCCCACATAGTCTTGTGTACTACCTCTTCTTCAACATATTGATTTGTTTTCAAGATTGGTGTGGTATTTTGTTTTCTCTTTTTTGGCTGATTTACATACTGGTATTCTGGACGATGTGAATCATTTGCATACACTGCTTCTGAGAAAGATTTTGACCGCTTCCTTCTCACAGTCTTCAAATCACCCATACAATCTTGACCTCCAATAGTTGCATCCACCTTGCTAGCCACCTCATTACTGAGATCAATGAACTTGCATGAGTTGCTCCCTATGTCCCCATAAGAGTGCCTTCGAGATAGCTTTTCCAAACTAGGTCCACAACCCAAGTGTAGTCCCTTTAGATATTCTGTGTATCTTGCAGTTTGCAACAAAGCACCCGTCATATCTGTCTCACAAGCATTTTTTAGTGTGACATATTTCACTCCGTCATTCGATGCCAACCAACTTCCATGGACTGACTCTGCAAGGTTGGCTCTAGGAACTAAAAATTGGTCAGATCCCTCCATGCCCTGTGCCACAACATAGATTAGTTTCCAATAATCAAAAAACAATAAAGTTGTGAATGAAATAACAATAGACCTACCTTGAGAATGTATTCTCCCCAATGAGCCACTCTTGCATGCCACCACACAATCCATGTTTCTAAAATGGAGATGTCCTTCTTATGTGCATGATGCTTGAACCACGAACGGAGGTTTTTCAACTCGATGTCTGCAGCTTCTTGAGATGGAGCATTCTTCCACTGTCTACACCTTAGCTTGAACTCCTCACGATCAAATGATGGAAGGAACTTAGCATGGTTTTCCAAGCTTTGCTCCCAATGGAATAAGCAAGATCTCTCTTTTTCTTTGAGCACCTTATTGGCATCACCATTGAATACCATTCTAATTGCACGCCAATTTGCTTGTGCCTCATCAGCCATAAACCCTTTAAATTGAGGCTTTGGGAATCCCTCCTTCTCCATGACTCTATTTAACATTTCCCAAAAAAGGATCTGGGCTTCTGTATCCTCAACCTTGAAATCCCCAATAGCAATAGTCTGTAGCTCTTGAACAAAAGGGTTGTAAACATGGCATGCCATTGTATTCCAATCATGCATACGTTTGACAAAATCAAAGCAAACCCAGCACGATCCTAACTCTCCACCTGGCCTCATCTTGTTCACTAGATCAACACCACTACCATGTCCCTTGGTAGACATCTTGAAAACATGACATCTTTCAAATGAAGAAAATTCAAGTTGTCCAGGGAACACCATGCTCTGAAAATAATCATATACACACTTTCTTTTCAGTTGTAAAAGAGCATCATAACCATCTGCAAAGGATCCACTTTCAATTTGGGCCTCCCTTTTCCAACGTGCGAGCCTACAGTTAAGAACATGTAGCATCAAAATCCCATTACTTATTTTTCATAAAAACTTGAGTACTTTTAATCACATTAAAAGGACAAGTATGCACATACCTTCTCTTGTCCAAAGTTGGAGTAATCTTCTCTAGTAATGATGTCAATTCAGCATCACTCATGGCTTTCGGATCATCTTGAATGACGGCATCCAATATTATTTTCTTTGCTAATGTTTTTTGCAAGGCTTTAGGTCTTCCCATCCCATCTATTTGTATGAGCTTAGTCAACCTAGCCTTAACTTCCTTCACAGCACCTCTAGAACTTCCTTCACCAACGGGATGCAAATGATACCCTGAGTGTATAACACACCTCTTAAATTGTGTATCACCCTTGGGGTGTGGGTAACATAAGAATAGCCTACATGGGCACTCTTGCTCGCAGAAAGGACGAGCACCACAATGCAAACACTTAAGAGTACTATTTTCGCCAACATGTCCAAACATGGCTGTCGTATTTGGTTTCTGTCCCCTCATCACGGTTAGGGAGGTCCGAAGCGGGAAGCTCAAACAAAATATTGCCATCATACTTTACTGGAAGTGCATCAACTTCTTGTATTGTTGTTACAATGTCCATAGCTTTTTTGAGTGCACTTCTTGCAGGAAGGTTTTTCAAGAGAGGAACCAAACTCATGGTCTTATCGGATTGTTCATCTACTTGTTTTTTATCCGACACTTCCTTACTGATTTCTGTCAAAAGCTTTACACCTCTAACAATGAAGGTGGTTCCAAACTGAGTGTCAAGATGAAACAAGGACTCCTCACCTACAAAGGGAACCTCAAAGGACAAGTCGTCACACTTGCTATCAAGTAGTTGATGCAAAGAGATTGAGCTCGGTGAAAGTCCAAATGCTAAGTGAAGGTATTCCCTACTAATGCGTGCAACACCATTCGTTGTTGCAACTTGCAGTGTCTTCGACCTATTGTCATTGGACACAATTGCAAAATCCATGGAGCTTGTGGAACACAATCTCCCTTCCTTCAAGTGAAAGGAAAATTAGTCATTACCAGTTTTGAGATCTATTGCTAGCAAACGAGGCACAAGTGAGTAAGCATGTGAGCAACAGTAGTTCACGCACTTGTCTCCTTCCGAACTCTATACTAACCAACTCAGCTAGACGATCATTGTTCTTTGATACTAAATCAGCTAGACGATCATTGTTCTTTGAGGCAGAGAAGACTAGTTTCGTTGGCACTAGTTTCGCTGGCGAAACTAGTGAACACGCCTACGCCTACGCCTACGCCCACGCCCACGCCTACGCCCACGTCCACGCCTAGTTTCGTTGAACACGCTCACGCCTACGCCTACGCCTATGCCTATGCCTACACCTATGCCGACGTCCATGCCTACACCTATGTCCACGTCCACGCCTACACCTATGCCTACGTATACGCCCACGCCTACGCCTTCACTAGTTTCGCTGGCGAAACTAGCCAACGAAACTAGTTTCGCCAGCGAAACTAGTGATCACTAGTTTCGCCAGTTTCGCCAGTGAAACTAGTGTTCACTAGTTTTGCTGGCGAAACTAGTAGCGTGGCGAACTAGTTTCGCCAGCGAAACTAGTGTTCACTAGTTTCGCTGGCGAAACTAGTGGCGTGGCGAACTAGTTTCGCCAGCGAAACTAGTGTTCACTAGTTTCGTTAGGAGCATCTGTTTGATTCCTGCCGTTGTTAGTTTGAGTTTTCTCTAGTTTGCTATCTCTAATATGTTTCGTTTTGTTTCTAACAGTCTGCAATCATGTATCTCATGTACTATACTAACGAAAATGGCGAGAAGGTTTACACGTTGCAGGTATTTCCTCTGAAGTATAAATATTTTGGCAGGTCGGTTTTGCCCGTAATCTGTTTGTGTCTGTTGTCAAATTCTTAGGGATGCTAGTTTTCATAATGCTTTTCGGGCCACGCTTTGTTTAGAGCGAGTTAGTCGAAAAATAGTGAAGACACTTCCGTCCATGTAGCTGCATGCTACTTGCGTATTGAAGAGAGAGAGAAAGTCAGGTTCAGGTCCAACTGAATAGGAATGGATCCCTCTCTCGTTAGAAATGGAACGCTATTGCCAGCACAGAAGTAATCACCAGCTTTTGACCAGGACCGGCCAACATGCGTCTGATAATTCAAATCAGCGTTGGAATGCTAATATTCAGCGCTTAGAACTGTGTTAGTGGAAATGTAAAGGGTGAAGCTAAAGCTAGATGTGAAAATGTGAAGGGCAAAGCTAGATGTCAGAGGTTATGGGTCAATGCCTACGCCTTCACTAGTTTCGCTGGCGAAACTAGCCAGCAAAACTAGTGAACACTAGTTTCGCTGGCGAAACTAGTGGCGGAAACTAGTGTTTACTAGAAACTAGTGAACACTAGTGTTTACTAGAAACTAGTGAACACTAGTTTCGAACACTAGTTTCGCTGGCGAAACTAGTGGCGGAAACTAGTGTTTACTAGAAACTAGTGTTTCCGCCACTAGTTTCGCCAGCGAAACTAGTGAACACTAGTTTCCGCCACTAGTTTCGCCAGCGAAACTAGTGTTCGAAACTAGTGTTCACTAGTTTCGCTGGCGAAACTAGTTCACCACTGAAAATAGTGGCGAACTAGTTTCGCCAGCGAAACTAGTGAACACTAGTTTCGCTGGCGAAACTAGACTAGTGTTCTCTCGTTGTCTCCCTCTGGCTGCCACAGAAAGAGCGCACAGCACCATTTCCTTTCCAGCGCCCCACGTCCGAACAGCCTTCATCTTCTTGTGCAAGCTTCTCCTCCAAATTCCGGTCTGGCTCTACAACATCAGACAAAGTCGAACCCCGAGGAATGTCTAGCACTGTTTGTCCTTGACGTAACAATTTTAACTCGTAGTTAAAGCTTGCATCCACAGTTCCTGCTCTTACCGGAGACGGAGAGGCACTAAGAAAAGGAACTGGACAGCAGGAGTTCGGGGAGGCAAAACGGCGTGATTCATTAGAATGCGCAAGCTAAAGCAATCCTGAGACCCACATGTTTTGGCTCAATTCAGTGCAACAACCAGTCGACGGAACTTCCAAGCAGCAAGGAGCCTGTGAGCCTCGCCTTCGCCCTTCTTTAGGACGACCTATTCTTTTCATATTCTTTTCATTGAAGCAACTTTTGCCATCTTGTTTGAGAAGCACAATTACGATGTTTGAGAAGCACGGGAGAGAAATGCTTTCGTCCTGGGAGAAGAAAGCAAATACTTTAGCAAGTGAAGAAGAAAAAGAAGAAGTGCTTACGAAGAAATAAGAAGCACAAGGAGTGTTAGCAAGTAGCCACCAACAGAAACAGTCTATCGCTACCGCCTCTACAGAGAGAAATCGCATCTTCTATATCAGCAGCGGAAATGACAATTCTAGCGGATATCCTTTCCTGCGTAATGAACAAATTTCAAGAGCTCCATCAAAGCTATTCCGACGCCACCCAAGCAATGGAGCGATTTCCAATCAAGGTGCAAACTTTGAAACACATGAAAATCCTCTCCCGGCTATGGCGGACCCAAGCTCCACATTGCTTCTCCCCTTCCGCCGCCCCCGTGATATGGTAATAGCTCGGCTATGGTAATAGCTCGGCTATGGTAATAGCTCCCACGAGACGCCTTTGCCATCACTTATGCATTTCAAGGCCTTTCTAAGCCTTGCCCCGTGACCCATCAGCTGCCTCCTCTTCCTATCGGCCACGTCAATCTTCCTATCGCTTTGGCCTCCATTCCATAGCGCCGATTCTTGCGACAGCTTCTCTATTTTACTAGTCTCCGAGATTCAGAGGTGGCAACCAGTCCGTCGACGGAACTTCCGAGTGGCTGCCTGCAGGTCGACCGTGGTACAAAATTTTCGTCCGTCAACGGAGGTTCATTCTGTTTGTATTTCCGTCAACGGAGGTTCATTCTGTCTGTATTTCTGAACGATGATGGGGTGAGAAGGGGAGGTGACCGTTTGGGGGGTTTACCGTTGTTTGGGAGTTTCCCGCCAATCGCTTCATTTTCTTCATCTTCTTCTTCTTCTTCTTCTTCTTCTGCGGCTGCATCCACCTCCATTTCCCGCTCCCGTTCCCTTTCAGCTCACCCTCTCCTCCGTCAGTCATCCTTCCCCCCTCTCCTCACACTTCTCTTTCTTTTCTCTCTTCCACTACCCTCCGCTTGCTTGTTTTGACGCTCGGAACTCGCATCTTTTGTTGGCGAGAAAATCCCAGACGTTCCTGACATTAGTGATCAAAACTGACTTTTTCATGGCGATCTCCCCACCACTCGCGTAGCCTGCAGGGCTTGCTGCCGCGCCCCTCTTCACGCACGCACTTGGTTGCACTTGAACTTCGGGTTCATGATCCTCAACAGATTCAACCGGAGACTCGAAACAACGCTCTCAAACTCAGTTTGGGCGCACTGTTTTTATAAAGTCTTGATAGTTTTTGGGGGGGGAGTGGGCGAGCCAGTCTCCCTTGTCGCTCATTTGTCCTGTGCAAAGTCTCATAAATCCCTTCGTTCACTAGTTTCGCTGGCGAAACTAGTTTCGCCAGCGAAACTAGTGTTCACTAGTGTTCACTATTGTTCTCTCGTTGTCTCCCTCTGTCTTCCGCCTTCATCACTTAGTCCTTCCTCTTCCTCTTCATCACTCAGTCCTTCCTCTCTCTCCCTCCATACTCCCTTCATCACTCGTCCTTCCTCTTCCTCCATGCTCCCTTCATCACTCGGTCCTTCCTCTCTCTCCATCTCCCTTCATCACTCGTCCTTCCTGTCTCTCTCCTTCCCTCTCCCTCCAAGGCTCGCTTCCACCTATCTCTCCATCCACGCTAACCACCAAGGCTCCTTTTCACCTGTCTCTCAGTCTGAATTTCCATGCTTTCTTCTGTTCAGCTGTATTCTCCCGTGCCTTCACTCTGTCATTTTTCAGATGGTTACACTCTGTCATTTTTCATTTAATCATTTCAAAGATGGTTTCACTATGTCATTTATTTGTTTTTCTTCTTGTGCAGGTGAGCTTATTGAAAGTTGTGCAACAAATGCCTCCAGTAAGTTTGGTTCTTTTTCTTTTTCTAGTTGCATTTCACCTTTGCATTTTTGCAAATCTTGTAATTGAGTTCTTCAAATGTGTAGAGAAAGAAACGTGATGTGTCTAGTCCTATCACAAGGAAAGGTGGCAAAAGGAAGAAGCAAGAGTCAGAGGTCAAGAATGAACTGAAGGAGCTTGAGCAAGTTGACATTGAAAATGATATTGAGGATCCTGAGGGCAACAAGGATAAAACTATAGATGAACCATCCAACAAAGTAGGAGTTAAAGATGATGTGGAGGATATCATTCCAGAGTGTGTTGAGAGACCTTCAGGTGCAGATATTTTAGAGCTTCTTACACTAACTAAAGAAATTCCACCTCCTCGAATTCCCTTGTGTCGTTGTCTCATAAACCCAGTTGTGCGTCAAATTAGGAATGATTTGACCATTTTGAAAAGAGCATTTGAAATAGAGGGATACATTCCGACAAAAGGATCTTTTATTCTATCTATCAAAATGCCTGATGGGTCTTCGAAGGATGTTGATGATGTCACAAGAGAACGTTGGGACAAGAATTGGAGCTTAGTTAATGATGAGTTTGAATCAGAGATAATTGGCACACCATGGAGCTTTCTATCAAACAAAATGTTCTTCGTGTGGGAAGGAAATCATCGTACAGCATCTTGGATGGAAAGCATAGAAGAGCTTTACACAAATATCAAGTCTAGACACATTAGAGTGCAAGCTCAAGTTATTGAACCGGAAGCAAAGGATGAGCTTAAGCTTGTTGCTGCTCTGCAAAGATTTAACTTGTAAGCCTTGTTGTTTATGTTTTCTATATTGAGATGGTAAGTGCTTGTAAATGAAACCAATTTTGATCCATTTAAGTCAATGGTTGCAGGCTTAATGAAGATGCAATTGTTGTTACTAATCTCAAGGATTATTTGTACCACACAAGCACACTCGTATCTTGTGATGCTCAATATTTTACTCAGGATTTTAGTGAGGAGGAGAAAAAAGCTATTGAGTTGGCAAGACAGAAAGAGGTTGGAAGTGGACGAAGGGTGTGGTATCCCCTCACCCAAACTATTCTTGGGAGGATGGTATTTGCTGTAAGTATTAGTTCTTTAGTTTATATATTTTCTTTTTTTTGTGACTTTGCTTTGTGTTCCAATAACATTATGATGAGATTATCTGTTTATGTTGAAAGGGGAAATGGAAATCAGATTTTGAGGCTCAATGCAAGAAATTGCATTCTTCCATGCCAAAGGATGAGAGAGAGTCCAAGATTCATGAGATTAAAAAGACTGTGGGAGCAACATATCGAAGAAAAATTACACGGGTAAGTTTTCAATTTACCAAATTTTGTATTTATAGATCACAAATTTGAATTTGTAGTCCACAAAATTCTACGTTTTATATCTCAGATATTTGAATTTATAGTTTGCAAATTTGAATTTATAGTTTTCAAATTCTAATTTTACAACTCATAAACCATAATATATGATTTGAAAATTATAAATCTATAGTTACAACTTGCAAATTTTTAGTTTGTACTTTGAAAACCTTAATATATGGTTTGTTGTGTGTATCAAAGTCTCTTCTAAAACTTTACTATTTGGCAGATGCTTTCAATAGTCAATCCTTCCCATGGCAAGGAGTGGTTTAATATCCTTTGGAATTTACCATTTGAGGATACATCAATGAAGATCACTTTGGAGAAGCTTTACCAAGTATCAATTGCAACCTGTTCCAAGGCAAAGCAACTATCTATTCTTTCTCTTCTTGGTGCAGATGACAATCTAAAGGAGAGTTATGGGATGCCTATGACTGACCATGGTTTCATACCTTGGCTTGCAAAAGAAATATGGATGGACCATGTGTTGGCAGATGCTGGGCGATTGCTTGACCAAGTGATGAAATCATCAAGCATTGAGGGTGCAGCTACACTTCCAGACAGTCCTTCTATTCTGGAATACTTTGATGGCATTATAGTGAGACACAGGCCTTTTTTGTTTGAGCCTTTTGCTTCATTGATGACAATTGCTGTTGTTCCATCTAAGCAAGTTGATCTTACAAATGCCAGCAGACGATTGGTTTACAGGTGCATTTTGGCTTTCGTTTTCAATTGAAAGATATCTTTGTAATACCTTGCATTCTCTTATATTATCCTAAAAATCATTTAGGTATCTCCATTATCTGGCTGCAAATAAGAGTCTTAAGGTGGTACCATCCATTTGCAAGGCTTGGACTATGCTTGCACCTGCTACTTATTGCATGTACACCTCTCATATTTTTAGAGAGAATAAGCATAAGGATGGTCATATATTGCTTACGGAGTGGGAAAGGAAGCACTGCCCTTGGTGGATCGAGATGAAGGCTGGAACATGTATCGAGGAAGAGAAGGAAACTTATGATCGCCATTTAAAAGGTGAGTGCAAGTCAAACTCGGGTTCGTCGGGCAACATGGATGAGGCACAAAAGAAGAGGCTTGAAGAGGAGCAAAAAGCAATAGTAGAAAAGCAAAAGGCAAGTCATGTGACTCCAAATAACAAACGAGGTGGAAGACCTAAACCAACGGGCACTTCTAACACAGGTCTATTTTCTTACAACTCTTTCTTTCATGTTTCAAAGTGATTAGAAGCTTCCTACAAATTTAATTTAGGATTCTTTGTTATTTAGACAATGATCCACGAAAGGAGGAGTCTCTTCTTAGCAAGAAAGTGTGTAATACGGATATGGTTTATGTTCCTTTGTCCACTTTCTCATCATTTGCAACTCGTATCTCACAAGAAAACTACAAAGTTTGGGAGTATGATTATGTATCACTTGGAAAAGAAGTTAAGCAATACAGTATGATGGGGCTTTTCAAATCATAAGAAATTTTTACCATGAACTTGGTGGCATGAAGAAGTCACGCAATGGAAAAAATGCTGCATGGAGTGTGGATTTTTGCTTGATTGACCTTCCTACAGGATCAATAGTGAGTGGAATCAAGGGTGGAATCCCTGGATGGAACATTCTAAATGAGGAGCATATCTCATGCTCACTTGCTATTGCTTCATCTGTGATGGATGATTATGGATGGACATTGGTGATGTGTTCACCTGTATCCACTTCATTCGTTGAGCGTTTGGCAAGACAAATGAGACTAGAGGTTTCTTGTAGGTGAGCAATATATCACAGTTGATAATGTCTGTTTATGTGAATTGCATTCAGCTATTGGTATCTTATAGTTAGTACATGTAGATGGATCGTGGAGACGGGAGATTGCATTGATGTTGCGGATAATGTTGGCTTTGGTGTCAAGGTATGTCATTTGGCTATTTACATGATTGTCATGTTCTTGTTTGTTCGTATTTTAGTATTCTCCATTAACTTTTTCAATCTATGTTTTATGTAGATTACTGCCTTTCAAATCCTATTGTTCTCTAGGATTGGCAAGAAGGCACATCACTATCTTGATAGGGCAAATAAAGTTTCCCAATCCCTTAAGGTGTGCATGGACAATTATTTCATCACTCATTACTTGCCTTCAAGTGTACGGTGCATAAAAGAGGGAAAGGGTGGACAGTGGCGTGGTGGGTTGGAGAAGAGTAGCTCCATGATGTTGATGTTCATGGAGTTGTTGTGTCCGATTGGAGGCTCTGTGCTTGAGCTTGGTGCAGGTACAGCACCTGGGATGAAAGCAGCAATTCACTCAGGACGTCCATGCATGGCAGTGGACAATGACAAAGAGATTTGCACAGGATACTTAGAAGGCATGCTTAGAGACAACTTCACAGAGGCAGGGCCTTCAAGTGTGAATCAAGCAGTCCTCATGATAGATGATGAGGAGACAGACTATGACTTTGATGCACCTCTTGATTAGTGAGTAATTTATTTGATCTATGTGTATAATTTAAGCATGGTTAGATACTAACTAATTGAGCTTAGTGTTCTGCCTTGCTATGCAGAAGATGTGGCTACCCAAATGGCAGGAGATAGCACATTCGATTATGAGTTGGTGGAGAGGCATCATGGGCATCTAGACTACATAGATGACTTGGCTGATGAGGTCTAGAGAGCATGTCCTGGCTTTTTATGGATTGATGCAAAACTTAATTTCTCATGTTTTCATTATCATCTCATGTAGACCTGGTTTCTTATGGATGGATAGCCATTACCTTCTTATGCAAACCTTAACTTCTTATGGATTGATAGATTATGGCTTCTGAATCATGTGATTTTAATGGTCTTTGACCTAATAATATGAACATGTCATAGTTGTTTTGGAAATGTATGGCAAGTTGTAATTTTTAGGTTTGAATTTTTAGGTGAATTCATAGTTTACATCTTTGATTGTTAAAATATATATCCATCCCTCTATTGAGTTTCAAAAGACTAAAAACAAATAATTGTTGGCAATCTCACAAGCTTGAGGGGAGGTATTAATAAGCATATCTACTTAAAAGTGAACAATGCCACTAGTCCTAATTTTGTTGGCATGTTGAGGCTTATAGAAAATACAATGAATGTGCAAATATAATACACACAATTGCATCATGAGAGCATTCAAACCAAGGGTATATGTCTTTGGCTCTTTGTACCTTGGTACATGCATGCAGCTAATATGAGAGCTGTCGATTGAGGTTTTTAAAAAAAGATATTCC
Source organism: Dipteris shenzhenensis (assembly GCF_047967505.1). NCBI lineage: Eukaryota > Viridiplantae > Streptophyta > Polypodiopsida > Gleicheniales > Dipteridaceae > Dipteris > Dipteris shenzhenensis. Next base: position 27,814,152 of record NC_141617.1, on the reverse strand, counting down.
ATAAAAAAACATTCATTCAAGTACAACTCCATTGAGTGTTGCTTGGATAATCCGCTCAAGGGTTTCCGCTCATAATATGTACGCACCCGGGTGGGAGGATGGGAGTGGGAATGGGGGAGGTGGGGTTGGGAGTGGGAGGGGTGGGGTGGGAGGATGGGAGAGGGAGTGGGAATGGGGGAGGTGGGGGTGGGAGGATGGGAGTGGGAGGGGTGGGGTGGGAGGATGGGGGTGGGAGAATGGGAGTGGGAGTGGGAAAGGGAGTGGGAATGGGGGGGGAGGGGTGGGGGTGGGAGGATGGGAGTGGGAGTGGGAGGATGGGAGTGGGAGGATGGGAGTGGGAGTGAGAGGTGGAGGTGGGAGGATGGGAGTGGGAGTGGGAGAGGGAGTGGGAATGGGGGAGGTGGGGGTGGGGTGAGGGTGGGAGGATGGGAGTGGGAGGGGTGGGGTGGGAGGATGGGAGTGGGAATGGGGGAGGT